>NC_141874.1:280026806-280326806 GCF_056163025.1 Triticum urartu
TTCCATGCTGTCGCGGCGACGACCGGCTTGGGGATTGATTTCGAGCTCTCGCTAGTCGTCGGAGCCTTTAGGAGGAGGTGGGTGTTCGTGGACGTTGGCGTGCGAAGGCCCCTACTACTGCTCCCTCGGGTTCCAGCTGTTCTGAGCTACGGCTGGGGGCACACGAAGCTCACCGATCGGCGGCTCGCCCATGTCTGGCTCCGGCTCACCAGGTTGAAGGACCTTGGCATGACGGTGCCCATGGTGGTGAAGGAGTTCATCCAGTGTCGCATCGCTCCGCTTCAGCACCACTCTCGGCCAATGTGGACCTTTTCTGGCTACGGGGACCACATGAGGCTTTAGGCTCTGTCTTTTCCTCCTGAGGCACGGCGCACAGTGCTCGAGTTCCTGACGGGTGACCCAATGCCAGCCAGCCTGCCGGAGGAGGGCTGTATTTTGTACTGCTACTCGAACAAGGTGGTGTTCGTGAAGCAGATGCCCCTTTTCGACGAATGGGGACTACACCCAGCTGGCCTTGAAGGGCCTTGAGAGATCCCTGTCTTTGTGGCCCCCTTCCTACAGTGAGCGCGGGGCCCGCCACTAGAGCAGGGGGGCGGTCGCTGTCGGGTGATGGCAATGCTGCTACTGAGGAATAGGCCCCACTCGAGGCTCCTGAGGTGGCGCCCCCCGGGACCCTGGAAAGCCGTCCTGAGGAGACGGCCTGGGGGGCGACGTAGTCCAATGCTCCTGAGGCCGTAGCCCCCAAGGCCTCGGTGAACCTCCATGAGGCGAGTAGCAATGTCTCAATGTGGTCTGACACCCCTGAAGTCGCCTCCTCGGGGGTCACACCATCCGCGCCCGGCCTTGGTGGCCGCGCCCTGGGCCTCGGCCGGCTCCGCCCAAACTTCGCGGCGCTCCGCAAAAGGAGGGGATCTCCAGGCTGCAGTGGTGACGCCTTCCGGCCATTGAAGCATAGGAAGTACATCGCTATTGACGAGTGAGTACCTTATGTTCGTAATTTACGGGGTGCCTCTTCTCCTCCTAACCCGGATTCCTCAGGGTCCCTTCTACCAAGGCGATGAAGTCTCCCGAGAAGCAACCTCCTCTTGCCTCGAGTCCTCTGCTGACCTTGAGCGCCTCAAGCCAGCCCGCAACACTTGGTGTGAGGTTGGCCCAAGAGGCAAGCACGCCGGCTTGGCACCTCGACCCCGCGTTCTTGTTGTTCGCTCTTCGCGGCCTTGTTTGCGCTGCAAAAGGTGTGTCGAGGGCTCCTCCTCTGGTTATTGATCACAGCTAGGTGGCCTCGGCCCTGGCCTCTCCTTCAGGTAACGAGCCTCCGACCCCCGGGCCCCTGCCGGGGCCCGAAGGGTGGCTGGAAAGGCGACGGCCTCCAGGCCCCTGTTGGGAGGAGGTGAGCCACCTCGAACCACTTCGACAACTCCCGGCATGGAGAACGGACCCGGTTGCGCATTCGAGCTTGCGCGCAGGCGGGGTGCCGTCTGTCACGAGCTCTTCCAGGAAGCTATGGTTGTGCTGAGCCAGCTCGGGGATCTTGTGGATGTGGACACTCGCCTGGAAACCGAGAGTCTTTAGGTGGTGGATGAATGGCGTCAATTAAAGGTGGCCATCAACCTCGGGCGCCTCCAGCGTGAGCGCACTAATGCGGACGCCGAGGCATCCCTTGCAACCTCACGAGAGGCCAGCGCCTGAGCCTTGGAGGAGGCCAGGGAGGCAGACCGCCACCGCGAGGCTGCCGAGAGGCGCAGGCAGGAACTTCAGGCCTTGAATGCTCTCCTGGAGCGGCAGACGGAGGCGCATAGAGCTGCCTTGGCGTCGATGAATGGGGCGTCAGTTGACGAGGAGGAGGTCCTGAAGCACGAGGAAGCGCTAATGTTGGAGTCCACAGAGCGCAACCTTGAGCTTGAGCGGCAGCATCAAGTCGCTCAGGCGGAAGATGCCGTCAGCGCATGGGAGGCCAGGATTTAGGAGGAAGTGGAACACAGGGTGGAGGAGGCTGACACTGACCTTACCAAGAGGTACGACCTAAAGCTGAAGCTCATGGCAGCCGAAGCTGAGGGCAGGACCACCGCCCTTAGGTCGAGGTTGACTGAGGCGGAGCAACGCGAGAAGGCCGCTGCAGCTGCTTTGATCTCCGTGCAGGTTGAGCTGGCCTCTGCCCGTGCTAAACTGCCTCCGCTTCAGCAGCGAGTTGCCGCCGCCGAGTCCCTTGCGTAGCAGAGCTGGGAGGAGGCGATCCTCCGATGGACATTGCATGGCGAACACGGCCCCATGCTCCATGACCTTAGGGTGAGGGCCAACCGGGCGCTGGGCGCTATCTGCGATGAATACGCCCCTCATCCTCATGCAGAAGACTACACCGGCCACCTTAGCTTCTTCGCCGACGTCGTGACGCGCCTGGAGAACCGGGCCGAGAGAGCTCGCGAGCTTGTTGACGAAAAGAGCCACGGCCTCCTCAGGCGCGCATTTTCCGGCGTCTTCATCCATCTTCAGAATACCGACCCCAACTTCGACTTCGACACCGCCATAGCCCCAGTCCATGGGGCTATTCGGGGCGACCTGGCACGCTGGATGGATGATAACGTGGATGCTCTGGTTAGAGCTTTCGCTTCCAATGATGATGCTGTGGTGGTCGCGGCGGATGAAGGCGGCGCGGTTGATGATGGTGTGGATGGTACCAGCGATAATGACAGTGGTGCCAGCGACGCGCCTGATGACGACCTCGAGGATGCTAACGGCGACCCGAAGGACGCGGCGAGCGACATGTCCGACTGAACCCACACTCCTTTGTTTTGAACCTGCATGCAAAAGTTTGTGCACAGCCCCTCAGGGCGTAAGAGAATTTTGGGGAGGGGGAGCCCCTCATTTAATCAGACTATTGTTTTATTCCTTAGACCAGACTTAAAGCATGCTTTTGTAAGCTCGCGAGACCCTTGCGGGCATGTGGCTATAATTTACCTTGGCCCAAGCAGGCTTTACTCTGATTTGGTTGCTGCGGATGTGTATTCTCTGGAGGGGAGTCCTTTGCGGGCTTGCGAGGCTTGGGGCTCCTGAGGAGTCTGCTTGTCCGCCCAAGAGGGCCTCATGAGGAGCGAGCACCAGTCATGGCGGGGTGCGTGCGCGGCGTTTGTACACCACAAAACAAGACGCTCGGGAGGGGGAAGGGAGGGGGAGGTGGCAGACGCAAACCACAAAACAAGACACGATTCTAGAAAACTCACGAAATTAACACAAACGAGAAAAGACACCCCCCCGTGAGGGAGTCCTGGATTATGGGGTCTCCGGACAGCTAGACTATATCCTTTGGCCGGACTGTTGGACTATGAAGATACAAGATTGAAGACTTCGTTCCGTGTCCGGATGGGGCTCTACTTGGCGTGGAAGGCAAGCTAGGCAATACGGATATGTATATCTCCTCCTTTGTAACCGACCTTGTGTAACCCTAGCCCCCTCCGGTGTCTATATAAACTGGACAGTTTTAGTTCGTAGGACAACATACAATCATACCATAGCCTAGCTTCTAGGGTTTAGCCTCTTTGATCTCGTGGTAGATAAACTCTTGTACTACTCATACTATCAAGAACAATCAAGAAGGACGTAGGGTATTACCTCCATCAAGAGGGCCCGAACCTGGGTAAACATCGTGTCCCCTACCTCCTATTACCATCCGCCTTAGACACACAGTTCGGGACCCCCTACCCGAGATCCGCCGGTTTTGACACCGACATTGGTGCTTTCATTGAGAGTTCCACTGTGTCGTCACAATAAGGCTATATGGCTCCTTCGATCATCGCTAGCGATGCGGTCCAGGGTGAGGCTTTCCTCCCCGGACAGATCTTTGTATTCGGCGGCTTCGCACTGTGGGCCAATTCGCTTGGCCATCTAGAGCAGATCGAAAGCTACGCCCCTGGCCATCGGGTCAGATTTGGAAACTTGAACTACATGGCCGACATCTGCGGAGACTTGATCTTCAACGGATTCGAGCCATGCCGGACGCGCCGCACAGTTGCGACGAGCGTGACGTAACTCTGTTGTCGGACAGTGTTCGGGAGATCGCATCTGCAACTACTCCGACCGTTAACCCGGAGCAAATCGCGCCATCCGAGAGCGGAGGGATAGACCCGCCATGGAGGCCGCACTCTCAGTGGCGATAGAGCCAGATAGTGACTTCACCCCTTATGAGAGCCGTGTCGTCTAACCACTGGATTCATCTCCGGCCATGGACTCTGAGCCGCTCACATCCGTGCCCGTCGAATCCGACTAGGCGCCGATCATGGAGTTCACCTCCGCGGATATCTTTCAACACTCACCTTTCAGAGATGTGGTAAATTCATTAAGGTCTCTCTCCTTGTCAGGAGAACCTTGGCCGAACTATGTCCGGCTAGAATGGGATGCGGACGACAAAGAAATTTGCTGCCCACCCACCACCCACTTAGTAGCCACTGTCGACGACTTAACCGACATGCTCAACTTCGACTCCGAAGACATCGACGGTATGGATGAGGATGCCGGAGACAAACAGGAACCACCGCCCACAGGGCACCGGACCACCACTTCATCACATGACGTATACATGGTGGATACACCCAGAGAAGGCAATGGCGAAGAGACATCGGGGGATGCACCCTCCAAGCAACCCAAATGCCGACGTCAGCGGCGCCGCTCTAAGTCCCGCCATAGCAAAAACATCGATAAAAGCGCAAGAGGGAATAATAGTCCACTCAACTCTGGAAGAAACGACAACTGCACCACCCCGGCGACAGAAAACGATCAAGATGCAAACTGCAAACATAGTACGGATCCAACGTCCAAACACGATGATGCCAAGGATAAGCCTCATCAAACCCCGTCTTGGGAAGAAAGCAGTCCAGACAAAGATGCACACATCATCTCGGAAACACAATTTGAGCAAGAGAACCTCCGCAGAAGGCTTATTGCCATAGCGAGGAGCCTGAAGAAACAGAAGCAAAGACTCAAGGCAGCATAAGATACGCTCAACAGCAAGTGGAACAAAGTAACAAAGTATGGTGGAAGTTACCATAAAAATAGCTATCCAAAGCGCAAGCTATTACCGAAATTCGACGACGAGGCCTTAGAGCCTATACAGCCGAAGAATGACACGGCCAACCGGCCAGATACACCACCTTGTGAACGCGATAGAGCGGCTAACAAAGTCATGCCTAAGTCAACACACGATCTACGTGAGAACTTGCGTCAAAAATCTGGCGCGACCAGATCCATCTATGGATCTAGGAAGCGTGCTCCGGTACAAAACCAAAACCAAATACTACAACCGTCCTAACACCATGGCACATCCCAATACAGGGGTGCCACACACCCCCTATGTTTCACCAATGAAGTGCTGGATCATGAATTCCCACAGGGATTCAAACCGGTGAACATAGAGGCGTACGACGGGACCACAGACCCTGGAGTCTGGATAGAGGACTTCATCCTCCATATTCATATGGCTCGTGGAGACGATCTCCATGCCATTAAATACTTGCCCCTCAAGCTTAAAGGACAAGCTTGGCACTGGCTGAAAAGCCTCCCCGAAAACTCAACTGGAAGTTGGGAGGAGCTCGAGCATGCTTTTCGGGCCAATTTTCAAGGGACTTATGTCCGACCTCCGGATGCAGACAATTTAAGTCATATAGTCCAACAGTCCGGAGAGTCCGCCCGAAAGCTTTGGAACAGGTACCTCACCAAGAAGAACCAAATCATCGACTGCTCGGACGTCGAAGCCTTAGCAGCTTTTAAACACAGCGTTCGAGACGAATGGCTCACCAGACACCTCGGCTAAGAAAAACCAAGAACGATGGCAGCCCTAACAAGCCTCATGACCCGCTTTTGTGCGGGCGAGGACAACTGGTTGGCCCGTAGCAGCACCAGTCACCCAAGCACATCGTAAGTTAGGGATGGCAATGATAAACCATGACGCAACAAAAACAAGCGTCAAAATAAAGAAGGTAGCCCAGATAACACAGCGGTAAACGCCGGATTCAGGGGCTCCCGACCAGGTCAGCGGAAAAATCCTTTCAAAGGCAGCAGAGAAGGACAATCCGGCCTAAACAAAATTCTTGACAAACTTTGTCAGATTCACGTCACCCCAGACAAACCTGCAAATCATACCCATAGAGAATGTTGGGTCTTCAAGCAGGCCGGTAAGCTAAACGCCAAACACAAAGGGGAAGAGACACCAAGCGAAGACGAGGATGAACCTCGCTAGCAAAGCGCCAGAGGACAGAAAAAGTTCCCACCAGAGGTCAAAACAGTAAACATGATCCATGTGACAAAGAGGAGAAGCAATCACGCACTCCGATGCACACGAGCCATAGAGCCCGTCACCCCTAGGTTCAACCCCTGGTTGGCCTGCCCTATCACTTTTGATCGTAGGGATCACGATACAAATATCCGGCGTGAAGGACTGACGGCCTTGGTATTAGACCCAATCATAAATGGGTACCATTTCACACGACTCCTCATGGACGGCGGTAGTGATCTAAATCTGATATATTAGGACACAGTCCGCAAAATGGGGATAGACCCGACACAAATAAGCCACAGTAATACTACCTTTAAGGGAGTAATACCAGGCCAAGAGGCCCGCTGTACGGGCTCTCTACTAGTAGAGGTGGTATTCAGTTCTCCCGATAACTTCCAAAGCGAAACATTAACTTTTCACATCGCTCCATTCCGAAGTGATTATCAAGCACTACTCGGAAGAGCAGCTTTCGCTCGTTTTAATGCGATACCGCATTATGCTTTTTTCAAGCTCAAGATGCCCCGTCCACGTGGCATCATCATAGTTAGCGGAAATACCGAACGTTTTTTACATACAGAAGAGGACGCGGCGGCTCTAACAGCTGCGAACTAGACGGCCTCACCAACTAGAAAAAATGGCAGGTCGTTAAGACCACGGACACGGTTAGACGAGACCGGTGTTCCATCACGTATACATGAGACGGGTTTGATGATCAAACCCTCATAAACGATATCAGGGGCTCCCCGCGTGTAATCAGGGCTAGCCCGGCTCAACTTGACTTCTCCTGAATTTTGATAGTTCATTGATAATAACCAAATCTTCCTTTTTTGGCATGGAAAGTTTCACCTAAGTTCTTTCCTTTTACATATGACAATCATGCTACAACCGTCCAGGACACAGCACAACGGAGACACAGGCGCAAACGTGCAGCAGGGACCCGCCCAAAGGTTTCTTTTTAGATTAAGACCATGCGTAAACCTTTTTTACTGTCTCTTGTTGCTCATATCCTCCGGATACTCCACTCAACAGAGAAGGATGCTGGCGTTATTGGCATGTGGCCACGCCAGGATTTTACACGTACCTAGACACATGGGGTTTCTTATTAAGGGCATTGTTTAGACCGATATATGTTATAAAGACCGAACACCTTAGGGAGTGTTCGGCGTCGCGAGTTTGGCCCTATATGCATCAGCTCTGAATCATGTCTTTGGTCAAATGTTGGGTTTGCCCGGCTCCCACGTTTTGGTACCTTACATTCCGTTATATCGGCTAAGGTAGCACTAGGAGAACTATTGCGATTGTGCCCTGGTTCATACGGATGAGCACCTTAGTAGAGAAAGCCGAAAACTGACTCTCATGACATAGCGAGAGACTAGTCAACCACTCAGCGACTCGTCAGATTCTTCAGGATTCCTCTACATCAACTAAGGGCCGTTTCCCGGTCATGTACGTATGCGCCCCGTATTCGGACGAGCGCAGAAGTACCAGGGGCTATATAGTAGCCCCACTGTCAAACTCCTATGGCTAAGTGAAAGTGTTAAAGCAATATAGTCCAATTGCCTCGTTCGCTGCGCTATCACCTCCTTAATGGACAAAGACGTTGGATCAAGTGTGGATATGCATTTTTGGCGAACACTCCCGCATTATATGCGTGGGGGCGGAAGCCGACGACTGCAAACATTCAGGTTATATACATATATACATAAACGGCCGCACATGAGGCATCATAGTAATTTTGGGCAAAAGTATAAATACAGCCTTGATAATTCAATAAAACATTGTTTTTACAATGGGATTACATGTCACTAGAACATAATATTCTTCAAGCACTGAGCCGCTATCGAACGAGGGCCTTCAAGAGCTTCTTCAAAGTAGTGCTCGGCAGCCACTCGGCCTATAGCCGAACCCTGTGTCGCAACAGTGGTGGCCTCCATCTCGGCCCAGTATGTCTTGACACATGCAAAGGCCAACCGCGCACCCTCTATGCACGCCGATCTCTTTACAGCATCGATGTGTGGCACAACACCAAGGAATTATTGCACTAAACTAAAGTAGCTATTCGGCCTTGGCCCTCCTGGGCACAGGTGATCCACAACGGACCTCATGGCAAGTCCGGACAACCTATGGAGCTCGGCCCACTCGTCCAATCGCTCATTCAACAGCAGCGGATGGACTGGAGCGTGAAACTGTGACCAGAACAGCTTTTCCACTTTGGGACCTTTCTGATCCTTGGAGTACTCGGCCGCATCAGCAGCACTTGCAGCCAAATCCATGTAGGCGTCCGCAGAACTCCATAGCTTGTCGAGAGGAGCATACTTCGGATCTCCGAACTTAGTCCGTAACAAGAAGGGCTTCCCAGACACGATATCTGCAGCTTGATTCAGCTCCTTCTTCGTCGCTCTAATTTTGGAGCGGGCTTCCTTGGCAGCCACCAGGGCCTTCTCCAGGTCCGTCGCCTTCGCCCGGTTTTCTTCTTCAAGAAGCTGGTAATGGTCAGCGGCATCTTTTAACTCTACATCCATCTTGGCTATTTTTTCCTTGCTCTCGCAATGCGGGGCATGTTTGGCCCTTAACTCTTCGGCCGCCTTTAGAGCGGTCACATTGCTGCTCCTTGCTTGCTCCTTGGCTCGGGCAAGCTCCGCCCGAAGGGTCTCCACGATGGCAGCTCCATCTGCAGTCACAACATATTAAAGATACTGGCATCATGCTACTCTTATCATGTGACAATCACCAGAGAAATCACTCACCATGTGCCTCGTCAAGCCGCTTGTTGAAAAGCACGATGTTGGCATCTGCCGCATCAAGTTGCCGCTTTAGCTCGGCAAACCCATCAGTCTGGCTGGCCACCGGAGCTTCAGCCACTTGCACATATAGGCGGTCTGGTTATTACCTGGGACTATGATCTTCTGTTTGTCGCCATTTTCGACGACAACCAGAGTGTCAGGGCACACCTAATGTGTGCGGTACTTTTCAAAATATACAATATTTCACGTACCTCGAAGCCTTTCAGCAGACTCATAAAGGCTTCATGCAAACCACTTTTAGCGGATGAAATCCTTTCAATTACCATACCCATTAGCGTACGGTGCGCTTCCGAGACGGCCGCTTGCCCTAGAAGGTCCTTCAGCGTGTCTGACCGCACACTGTACGGACCCTTGCTGTTGCTCCCCCTAGGAGTCGGATACTGGGGATCCCGGGTAGCCAAAGGGTTATCCTCCGGCCTTGGTGGATCCGGAGATACCCTTCGCGATGACACTTCGAGGTTGCTCGCTTCATGAGGCGGGGTGTCGGGGGGAGGCGTTTCGATCTCCATCATCTTTGGAAGAAGATCCCTCGAAGACGAACTCTGTCGAGACGGGCTACGATCCGGACTACAATTTATAAGCACTGGTTATTGTCTTCGGAAGTAAGGTAGTATATTTCCACTATTAAAGTACTTTTCAACTACTTACAGCTCGGTAGAGGGCTGATCCTCGCGCGGACATTGTGCGGCAAGAATACCCTCCGAGGCAGGACCCTCTGACGAAGATTTCTTCTCCCATTTGGGAACCTTAATTTCTGGATCTTCAGAGGTAGTCCTCTTCCTTCCCCGGGGAGCAATAATGTCAGATTCTTCCCTTTGGTTGTCCTCCCTCATGGAGGCGCTCACCCCCCGGTTAGAATGAGTAGTGAGTGAGGCCCGCTTTCTCCCTCTCTCTTCCCCCATCATCTTCCTTTGAGGGCACTGGATAAGGCGCCGGCTTGAGCATCTTGTCCAGTACCGGATTGTCCAAGCCCTCAGGAAGGGGGGCTGAACACCTGATCATCATCGCCTTCGCTATCTAGTCCTGGTCAAAGAATGGATCTTTAGAATGATGCCATGATAAATAAAAGGATAGCAGGTTCGGCATGGGATTACTTACTTGGGCAGCGGGACGGTAGCAGCTCAGACCCACGTCCTCGGTGGTGTCCGGACACTCTATTTGGGGTCCGAAGAACGATTTTTACATCTCTTCATGCATCATGCCGAGGAAATGCTGAATAACTCGCGGTCCTTCCGGGTTGAATTCCCACATGCGGAGGGGCCGGCGTTTGCAAGGTTGGACTCGACGAACCAGCATAACTTGCATTACCATAACCAGACTGAAATCTCCCTCGAAGAGATCTCAGATACGGCTCTGAAGTGTTGGCACGTCCTTGGCTGGACCCCAGCTCAGCCCCCTGCTCATCCATGACATCAGTTGTGGTGGGGGCCAAGCAAAAGGCGGGGGCAGCTACCCACATGGCACTTCGGGGAGCTGTGATGTAAAACCACTCCCTCTACCACAATCCGGACACCTCTGGGAAGGAACCCTCTGGCCATGGAGCGTCAGCGATTTTTCTTATTAAAGCACCTCCGCACACTGCGTGCTGCCCCTCGATCATCTTCGGCTTCACATCGAAGGTCTTGAGCCACAGGCCGAAGTGAGGGGTAATGCAGAGGAAGGCCTCACACACGACAATAAATGACGAGATGTGAAGTAGGGAATCCAGGGCCAGATTGTGAAAATCCAACCCGTAATAGAAGACAAGACCCCTACAAAGGGGTCCAGAGCAAGGCCTAGTCCTCGGAGGAAGTGGGAGACGAACACAACGCTCTTGTTGGGTTCGGGAGTAGGGACGACCTACCCTCGGGCGGGCAGCCTATGCAAAATTTTGGCGGTCAGATATCTGGCCTCCCTCAACTTCTTGATGTCCTCCTCCGTAACGGAGGAAGGCATCCATCAACCTTGAAGGTTGGATCCGGACATGGTTGAAGGTCCGAAGCACCTGACCCAAGCTTTGGGTGTTAGAATTCGAGGAGGGGGAAGGATTCGATTGAGCACGGGAGGGAAAAAGAAAAAGCCTTGTCCCCTTTATAAAGAGGGTGAATATCGAGCGTCCTCCTCGTGGCCGTTTGGGGCTTGCCTAAGATCTAGGAGTCATA
Organism: Triticum urartu; assembly: GCF_056163025.1. Taxonomy (NCBI): domain Eukaryota; kingdom Viridiplantae; phylum Streptophyta; class Magnoliopsida; order Poales; family Poaceae; genus Triticum; species Triticum urartu. The sequence continues at coordinate 280,038,014 of NC_141874.1, forward strand.
CCAACAGGTACGGTTGGGTTACCTATGTTTGTATTGATGAGAATCCCGTGATAAGGGGGACATGATCTCTGCTTTGGCAAGACGTGTCAAGAAAACCACCTCGCGTTATGCGCGGAGCTGGTTGAGAAAAACGGTTCGAATAATGACCGGGCCATGGCGTGATGTCATGCTTTCAAACCATGTCAGCAGATTAAATTTGTGGAAATATTATTCTATCTACGATGGTATGTGGAACTTATTTTGCAGGGTCGGACACTGTCCTTGTATTCAAACTCTTCCATGGTGTATTCGGAGGAGGAACCCGCCTTGCAATGCCGAAGACAATACTGTGCGCCGGACTCGTCGTCATTGAAGCCTAGTTCAGGGGCTAGTGAGGGAGTCCTAGATTAGGGGGTCTTCGGACAGCCGGACTATATCCTTTGGCCGGACTGTTGGACTATGAAGATACCAGATTGAAAACTTTGTCTCGTGTCCGGATGGGGCTCTACTTGGCGTGGAAGGCAAGCTAGGAAATATGGATATGTATATCTCCTCCTTTGTAACCGACCTTGTGTAACCCTAGCCACCTCCGGTGTCTATATAAACTGGAGGGTTTTAGTCCGTAGGACAACATACAATCATACCATAGGCTAGCTTCTAGGGTTTTAACATCTTTGATCTCGTGGTAGATCAACTCTTGTACTACTCATACTCTCAAGAACAATCAAGCAGGACGTAGGGTATTACCTCCATCAAGAGGGCCCGAACGTGGGTAAACATCGCGTCCCCTGCCTCCTGTTACCATCCGCCTTAGACCCACAGTTTGGGACCCCCTACCCAAGATCCGCCAGTTTTGACACCGACACCCCACGACTGCCAATGAAAATATGACTTCAAATTCAAATCCAAAGGCCGCAAATTGAGCTATAGAAAAAGGGGTTGAAAGCAAAAGGCCGCGTCCAGCACATAGCTAGTCTTATTTTCTTCTCACCAGCGCGGAGCCTAGTGCCCCTGCCGGCCGTGAGCTTAGTCATTGGGGGACAGTGTCGACGGCCAGCGTGGGGCATGGTGCTTCAACTAGGATGTGGGCGGGAGCCCCCGAGGCCCGAGGGTGGCTCTCCGGAGACTCCGGGGCGTGTACAGCCACACTCATTATTATGTGAGAGTGTCACGGGCGGAGACCTTCACAGGCGTGAGCCTTGCTTCATATTGCCAGACGAGGGCCCCGCCTTGCACCACCCTTAACAACCGTTGGAGCGTCCGGAAACCTGGACGAGGCCAAGGGCACAGGGGATGCCAGCGGAGCCCTCGGTGACCACAGGCCCTCTGCCGGGGGGAGGGCTCGTCGGTGCCTCCCCGGTAGAGGACCTACCTCCGAGTGACGCCTTGCCCAGCGCGACATGGGGGTGGGGCTTGCTCCGGACTCCTTCTGCATAGCCCCCAGTGTGCTGCCCCTGGCTGGGTGGGCTCCAGCGCTGGGGGCGCCGTCCACCAACATGGCCTGGTCCACCTGCGACCCATGGTTAGCGTAAGCCTGCTCCTGAGTTATCAGCGGTACCCTATGGTGGTTGCCGTCGGCAGGGTGGGCGAGGCTCCTGGGTGGCTCGTAGAAGGCCTCGGTTTCCAACATCTCTTCTTCCAAACCCGGCTCGTGGAACGTGCAGGGTTCCTCCTCTGGCGCGTACTCCTGATTCACCATGCGGGGCACATAGGCTTCCTAGGCTGCCTCGCTGCATCCTCTGCCAAGGCACCCCGTGCCCCACGCCGCTGAGCCCGGCGTGCCTTCCTGGTGGCTGTGGGGTGGCGCTCGATTGAGACCGTGGGGAGCAACGCCCACACCCACGCCACCCAGGGGAGGCGAGGGTGCGGCTGGGTGCCCGACACCACCGGTCGTGCCAGCGCTGACGAACCCTCCTGGTGCACCTGGGAGCACGCGGGCGCAACAAGGGCCGCCGTGTGACCTGGCCACAACTTGAGATGTGAGTAGGGAGCAAAAAGGTGGTGTACACCTAGCCGCAGCATCCAATAGCTTGGCGACGCATTCCAGCAGCACGTCGTGGCCGCTCTCCATCAGTCGGCACCGTAGCAGCTCCTGCGCCACCACGAGAATGGCTCGCAAGTTGGCATGTTCCCGTCGGGTGTGTAGCACTGTCGCTGTTGCGTAGCTCGCGGGTCTTGCGGTGTCCCGCACGCGCCACAACTTGAGGGCGGCGGACGTTGATCCACGCTGCCCGCGTCCGCTGGCATTGTGCGGCGCGCGGGCCGCCTGGAGTGCGGAGTTGAGGTCTTCTAGAACGGATGGAGGTGCTCGAGCTGGCCGGGCCGCCCAGCGGTCGGCCTGGGCCCTTGGATCGTCAGACATCGGAGATGCGGGGTGACGGCGGATCAGTCAATGGGGAAGAAAACCTCGGCGCACCCCTACCTGGCGCGCCAAATGTCGGATTTCGGGTTCTGACAAAAACCTTGAGGTTCGAACACTGGGGTGCGCACTTAGACCTTTTCCCCCAGCTCATGCTTTCGCAACGATCTCAGAAACTAACTCCCCGAACCCGAAGAACAAAGGACACAATGTTTATACTGGTTTGGGCCACCGATGTGGTGTAATACCCTACTCCACTGTGGTGTGGTGGATTGCCTCTTGGGCTGAGGATGAACAAGTACAAGGGAAGAACAGCCTCTTGAGGAGAGGTGTTCTTGGGCTCGGTGATCTTGTGTGGTTGAGGATGGAATGGATCCGATCCAAGATGAGTTACCTCCTACTGTGGTGGCTAGTCCTATTTATAGAGGCCCTGGTCCTCTCCCCAAATGTTTGGCGGGAAGGGATCCCACAATGGCCAATTTGAAGGGGGACAACTAGTACAAGCTATCCTGACAAAAGGTGGTCTTCGCCTGCCAAAGGCTCTGGTGGTGACGCCGTCCTAGGCTCCACGGTGACCTCCTTCCTGTCGTCCAGCTGGTCCTGGTCTTGTTGCACCGATATGGAAACCTTTGCCTGATGCCTTGGGACTCCTCACCTGCGCCTGCCCCTCTAGCACCAAAGAGGAAAAGAGGACACTGCGCGCTGGCGACCGCCTGGTGCCCTGATGGCCTTGGCCGTCATGGCTTGCGTCACAGGAACCTCACGAGGTGCCCCTCGCCTTCATCTCTCCGCCCCTCACGAGCCAGCCTAGTTAGGCCGCCCCCGAGGAGGTCTTGTGTCGTCTGCCTCACGAGGCTTGGCCCCTCGCGAGGGTCTTGAGTGTTTGCTGGTGAAGATGGGACGTACTGGCCCGCTGGTGGAGCCACGATGTGGGCCGTAGGCAGGCAAGTCTGGGGACCCCCGTTCCGAGGACGCCGACACCCTCCGCCCCCCCATTCATACACCGAGGCCACAAAAACCCACGAAGCCCCACACGCTCCTTCGTCTGCCCACCTACCCGGAGCCTTTTCCCAGACGACATAGTCCGCAGCAACACCTCAACGTACCTCATCCGATGCACCGGATGAGGATCTGTCGCCGATCTCGTCGTCCCGCCTGTTCAGCCACCCTGTCCTCCACCTCCAAGGAGTTGCCCCGACGTTCCCCTCGTCTTTTGCGCCACCTCCATTTCCACACCACCGTCTTCACCTGCAACACCAGAAGAGCAGCATCATCACCGATTCCTCGAATGAAGCTGAGGCCTAATCGGCACCACCAACGAGGTTCTACACTAATCGCTGCATTTTCTTCTTGATTCGATCTCACGGTGCTGCCGGCGCTTGGTCTCGAGCCGACATGGTGAGGCTCCATCTACGGCGGCGTCGCCGGCCACTTCCTCCACGGCGCCGCTCCCTCGGCGGCGACGTCCACATCAGTAGGAGCCGCTGCTGCTTTGGCTCTCGCTCACACTGCTGCTCTGCTCTTGCTGCCGGTCCCCTGCCTGGTCCGCTCTTGCTCTTGCTCGCACTGCTACTCTCGCTCTTGCTCTTTCTTGTGCTACTACTCTACTCTTACTCGCGCTGCTGCTACACGAGTAGCAGATCCTGCTCTTTCTCGAGCCCTGCAGCTGCTACCGGAGATGCTGCTACACGACCAGCTACCCCGGCTCTCGAACACGCTGCTGCTCCGTGCACTACTGCTACTGCTTTTCTACTAAAGTTTCGACAGTAAAATTCAGTTTTGACAGTTTAATTCAGTTTCGACAGTTAAGTTCAGAGATGAGCGGCTGATCTATTTTACATCTAGCACTTTGTGGTTATGTATTTTACATCATCTATTGGAGATGCTATTAGTATTCCACTCAGGTTAACGTTGTCTCTCTTGTCCTTCTTCATCCTCACCGTATTACAACTCACCGGAGCTGCTCCAACGACAAAACCCTCCATCATAGCGGAGTAGTACCCCCCGACTCCATCTCCAGGCGCTTAAGATCTTCTTCCCCTCCTCCGACAGCCAAATCAGCCGGAGCATCCTCACCGACCAACCCAATCATGTTGATATCGACATGGCTTTGCCAAACAGGTTGTACACTTGTTGCATCGCTTTTTTAGTCTATATGTTATATATATTGTCCACTGAGCACACGTAGTAACATGAAATACGATTAGTTTGTCTTACTATATGATAAGTAGTGAGGTATTAGGCAACTTAGCTATCAGTGATGGACTCTCTTGAACGTCATCATTATTTATTTTTGCGTGTTTGAGTTGTGCATTTGTAGATAGGCTCGGGAGTTGAGCTAGTAGGGCAGTGGCCTGGGTCCAAAGTAGTAGAAGTAGCACAAAAACATTTTCTGAGTGTAGGCTTTTCCCTGATCAAGCCTGCCTACTAGAATCTCCAGTGCTTGAAAGGAAAAGTGAAGGAAAAACATAGGGATTGGAAAGTTTCCTATGGTACTACTATTCATGCATTTGGTACAAAGGAATGGAGCAAACGAAAACTGTAGGACTTGTTCCTTTAGTGTCTCCTTGAAAGAAAAACTATAGGAATTTCCACATGTCCACCTTTTCAAACAAGACTAAGAGATAGTAGCATAATAGCATTAGAACCGTACATTTTCTTGTGGTTTGACTTAATCTCACCATGCTTCTTTGCATCCTGTGATCTTCCAATTCTTCTGAACCAAACACCCAGATTGGCTGAAATCCTATGTTTTTTAATTCTCTGTTTTGCACGTGCATTCCTATCCTATTCCTATGTATTTCCTATTCCCGCATTGTTAGAATCCTCCAATTCAAACAAGCCCTTACAGAATTACTTCTGTTACAGATATGTGTCAAAGAAAACCTTGTGTGGATTGTCCCGCTCCTGCTGCGTTGTGGTCCACCCCAGCTCAGCTGCTCCAACGACGGACGGGTTCACCACAATAGGGATCTGCCCTCCAAACCGTCTTTCGCCACCTCAGATCTTCTTCCCCGCCGCCGGCAGCCACGACAACTGCATTACCATCATCAACTGAGCCGGTGACCTTGAGGACTACATGGGTCCACAAGAGAGGTCGCACTCTTTCATGTCTGCTTTCTTGCATCGGTTAATATGATGACATGCTACTTTATCGTCTTGTTCACCGATTAGACTCCGAGTCAGGTCTAAACTAATGCTCAAACTTGAGTTTTTAAATGGTTGTGGGGTACATATTGGGGCAGCAATCATTACTATTTGTCTACTATCTAGTTCATCTTGGGTGTCTACTACGAGTTTCATGTTGGGTGGAAACAAACATTAAAGGAGTCATTATCTATATTTTTTAACTGAGGCTATTTATGTAGCTACTATAATTGGTTTTGGGTCTATCCACAGTTTGCTACCATCACTCTAGATTTGTGCATGCACTCCTTACGTAATCTCACTATGTTTTATTCCTATGCATGTCAGTTATTGTACACAATGGTACTGAACATGTAGAGCAAAAGAGACGAGCCTTGTGTGACAACAAAATTTCATCCAGACTTCGCTCCATGGTCGGCGCAAAAGCAACCCCCTCCACCCATTCCAGACTATAATCAAGAGGAAGATAACTATTCAAAGGGGGATTTAGAGGGAGTGGACCACTCCTATTTACCCCCTGAGTTCTTTTGCTCTAACTTGGCATGCTAATGGTCATATAATGCATATGGTGCCTTGCATTGCTTACTTTATACATAAAATATGTCATCTGCTTAGTTTAGACATGCATTGTGTGAATGCCATCTGTTTAGTTTCTATATCATATATGTGAATCATGCAATGCCATTTTGTTTAGCCAGGCATCATATATGTAAATTTTGCAATGCCATCCTAGTTAGCTAGTCATCTTATATGAGAATTATATCATGCCACCCTTCTTTTATTACGTATTAAATTTGTCAACAATTTTAGTACATTCAATTACTCTTCTTGTGCATTAGCCATTCGATACAGTCATGGAAAAATCTGGAGTGAAAACAAGGTATTCAGAGTAGACAATGCTATGTGATGAAGTGCATGTCTTGCTGGTTACAAATAGCTCCTCGGAGGAGGATTCAGAGATAGATGACCAGTCATATCCCCCTGAGGTGCATGCTCTAATTGGTAGGGTTATATTTGCTCATATCATGCATATGGTGTCTTGCATTGGCATGCCATTTGCTTAGTTTAGACATGCTTTGTGTTAATGCCACATGTTTAGTGTTTAATTACCATATATGTGAATTTTGCAATGCCATCTTGTTGCAAGACATTATATATGTGAATTATGCAATGTTATCTTGTTGCAAGGCATTATGTATGTGAATTATGCAATGCCATGTTGTTTAGCCAAGCGTCATATATGTGAATTATAACATGCCATCCTTTTTTGTATTAGTCATTCCATTTGTCGACAATTTTTGTATTTTCAAGTGCTCTTCCTATGCATCATCCATTTGAATTGGTGATGGAGAAATCTGGGGTGAAAACAAGGTCTTCAGAGAAAACAATGCTACCTGCTGAAGCAGATATCTTGTTGGTTACAGATAGCTCCTTAGAGGAGGATTCAGAGGCAGATGACCAGTCCTATTTTCCCTCTGGGGTGTATGCTCAAACTTGGCAGGGTTGTACTACTCATATCATGCATATGTTGTCTTGCAATGCTTAGTTTTTACATCATATACACAATATTGAATGCCATCTCCTTAGTTGACACATCATATATGTGATTTTCCTCGGCTCACTTGCTTAGTATATAAATCATATATTTGAATTATATCATGCCATGATGTTTACATAGACAGCATGTATCTGAATTATGGAATGCCAACCCATTTTCTACAGACATAATATAGTTATATCATCTCATCCTGTTTACATAGTCATCATATTTTGAATTATGTCATTCTATCCGTCAATTATATCATGCCATCATGTTTACATAGTCATCATATTTTGAAGTATGTCATTCTATCATGTTTAGTTAGCCATCATATATGTGAAATTGTGTCATGCTATCCTGTTTAATTAGCCATCATATATGTGAAATTATGTCATGCTATCTTGTTTGGTTAGACAACATAAATGTGAATTATTTCATGCCATGTTTTCTTGCCTACTATCCATTGCACCTGTCTATCTTACAATGTTTGTAAATTCAATTACTTTTCTTGTTTATCAGCCATTTGAATTGGAGGGGTGATGGCAGTATCTATGGGAGTAAAAACACGGTCTTCAGAAAAGATTGTGCTACCCATTGATGCAAATAGAATCACGGTTGTACTTGTCCAAGAACCAGCCCCACCACACATAACCCAGACTCACGCAGATTGTACCCCTACCCAATTGGACATAGAACCAGCTACACCCCTTCTAACCCCAACCCTAGAAGATAGTAACACAGTTCCAGTTGACACAACACTGTATCCACCACAGAGCACCCAAACATGTGCAGTTAGTAAGGCAACTGCAGTGCCCAAAGCATGAGGACCACCACTCCGAACCCCAAGTCAACGCTTAAAGCACAAGAAGAATGGTTCTCAGGTCAGGTTCCATAGCTATGGTTCATACTCCTTTGCTCTTGCATCACGGTATTTACTCATACCAACTAATGTCAAATTTGAAGGATGCAATTGAAACTCCAATGGCGCAATAGGTATGTTTTAAACCTGTTTCTTTAACGTGTTTGCTGTTGTAACTTGCTCTATGTTGATTTAAATTTCAATTGAATAAACAGTTATGTTCTCATGCCATGCACATTACAAGTGTTGTTATTGTTGTGTAGTTTCCCATGCTTATATTTTGTCTATGATACTTTGTCTTAAACAGATATGATTTGAACTGTCTCTATCTTGATTTGGCAACATAAACTAGAATGATATAGACCATACAGTGACCATACTACATAGATATTATATGTTCGTTTCATGTTGTTATCCTATCCACCTTACTACTGATCTGGTTTACCAAAATGAGTTTCATATACAACATGGTAAACCTATGATCTGTCTGCTTGTTTCTCTTTTACAATGCGAACAAAATATTGAAGAGTACCCCATTATGCAATGGTAAAGGAAGTAATGCAAAAAAGAGTCAAGATAGTGAGACATCCCTGTTGGTCTCCAAGAAAGCTAATAAAAACTATACTGAAGACACTGAGACAACCCCAAAGTCCTGTCTTGATGTAGTGTTTGAGTTACTAGCTACTACTGCTGGCACCAGCTCTTCGAACATGCTGCTTGAATCAGTTTGGCTTCTTGAGTCTCAACTTCAAGTTGAAAGACATCGATCATATGTGCCGCGACAGGAGGCCGAAGGACTGAGGAAGTCCCTATAGAATTCAAATGCATACTTTCTGGTGCACAGCAAGCGCTGGAGGATTTAAGCGCCAAACAAGAGAGAGCTAATAAGCTTGCTAAGTGTCTTGCCAGCATGGTGGATACCCAGGATATTGTTTCTTGAGCTCTTGTGAAGTGGTTTCTGTGCTGGACTTGTTTTGGTGCAGCGTTTATTTGCACTGGTCACTAACTTTGACAACCAGTGTATGTAATATGCTCCTTTGTTCCCCATATTTGCACTGGTGGCGAACTTTGATGCCTAGTGGATGTAATATGTGTAATAGCCGTGATAGCCTAGCGTAAGTTGCTTGCTTATTTATTTCCTTGTTGTCTTGTTTATTTGTTTGCTTGTAGTCAGTGCAGTTCTTTTTCCATGGTTTGCTAGTGGTCGTAATAACCTATTTTTTAAAGGGACATTTACATCTATGCCCTTAACTCGAACCAACTACTCAGTTTTGCCCCTAATTTTTAGGTATGCTTAGTTTTGCCCCTCCGCCGTTAGTTTCACTTATAGAAATGCCCTTCTCTGCCGTTACCGTCCGGTCAAAGGTCTTTGACCGTCCTGAAAAAATAGCAAAAAAAATCAAAAAAATATGAAATTTGGTGGGATCGAAGATAGTCATGTCCGCAAGGCACGTGCACATTTTCATGCCGTTTGGACACTCCGGGAGCTCGTGTCAAAGGAAAACATAAATTTTGTACGCATGCGAGCAGTAAATTCAAAAAAAATAGAAAAAAAATCAAAAAAATATGAAATTTCGTGGGACTCAAGATATTCAGGTGCGCAAGATGTGTGCACATTTTTGTTGTGTTTGGACATTGTAGGAGCTCGTGGAGAAAAAAAACAAATTTTAGCTCAAAAAAACTTTGAAAAAATGCACTATTTTGTTTTTTTTCTCTAGAGCGCCCCGTACGTCATTTGTTCACCAAAACTTGCAAGCACTTTGTGCACTCAAGCCTCTTTGACACCAAATAAATTCAAATTTTTTTGAACTTTTTTGCTATTTTTTTCGAATTTACTGTTCATAGGCATAAATTATTTTTTTTCCTTTGCCACGAGCTCCCGGAGTGTCCAATCAACACAAAAATGTGCACGCGCCTTGCGGACATGACTATCTTCGATCCCACCAAATTTCATATTTTTTTGATTATTTTTGCTATTTTTTCTGGATGGTCAAAGTACTTTGACCGGACGGTAACGATGCAAAAGGGCATTTCTATAAGTGACATTAACGGCGGAGGGGCAAAACTGAGCATACCTGAAAATTAGGGGCAAAACTGAGTAGTGGGTTCGAGTTAGGGGCAGAACTGGAATTGGCCCTTTTTTAAAACTAGGCCACAATAGCCACGGGCTACATATTTACTGTAGTGACCATGGGTCTCCTACGGGTCATAGAAACAATGGGCCTTCTGTCGATGTTCTGGGAATGGGGGTCCCCAGACTTGCCTGCCTGCAGCCCACGGCGTGGCCGGGCTGGCAGGTCTGTACGGCCCATCTTCATCGACAAGGCACTCAAGACCCTCGCGAGGGGCCAAGCCTCACGAGGCGGACGACGCAAGACCTCCTCAGGAGCAGCCTTGCCAGGCAGGCTCGCGAGGGGAGGGGAGATCAAGGCAAGGCAAACCTCGTGAGGTCCTCGTGACGTGAGCCGTGACGATCGGGACCAGGCGGGCGCTAGCGCGCACAGTGTCCTTGCTTCCTCTTTGGTGCCAAGGGGGCAAGCACAGGCATGGAGTACCGAGGCATCAAGCAAAGGTTTCCATATTGGTGCGATGAGACCAAGACCAGAAGGACGGCGGGACGGAGGTCACCATGGAGACCAAGACGGCGTCATCACTAGAACCTTTGGCACGCGAAGACCACCTTTTGTCAGGATAACTTGTACTAGATGTCCCCTTTTGAATTGGCCATTGTTGGCTCCCTTCCTGCTCAATATCTGGGGAGAGGACCAGGGCCTATATAAGTAGAACTAGCCACCAAGTAGGAGGAAGGGACATCATCACAAATCGAGAGCGAATCCAAGATCATCTCACCCACACAAGTTCACCAAGCACAAGAACACCTCAACCTCAGGAGGATGTTCTTCCCTTTGTACTGTTCATCATCAGCCCAAGAGGCAATCCACTACCACCACACTGGAGTAGGGTATTACACCACAACGGTGACCCAAACTAGTATAAATCTTGTGTCTTTCTGTGTTGTGAGTTCGTCGAGTTCGTCCGTGAGATCTTAATGATCTAGGGCGCGGATCGATAGGGAGAAAACCTTCGCGCGCACCCTAGTTGTTGTGGAATTGTCACGACAGATGTCCTCGTGGAAGGACTTAGTCATGGAGCCATCGCGACGGGTTAGCTTAAAGGGGTTAAAGCGGACAAGGGACGCAAGGAATTATACTGGTTCGGCCCCTTATGATGAAGGTAAAAGCCTACTCCAGTTGTGATAGAATTGCTAGGGTTTCGATGACTAGGGAGCGAATCCGCTTTGCCTGGCTCTCGAGTTATTGTTCTCTCCCCCTAAACCGCCGCCGGGTCGTCCCTTTATATACACAGGTTGACGCCCAGCGGTTCACAGAATCTCGAGGCCGGTTCATAAACGTGCCCGGCTCGGTTTCTACCTTTCCTTGCCTTACAACATAAGTTACATATCATCTGGCGGTTTATGCCCATGGGCCCTAATCCGCTTGGTCCCTGGGCCTTCATATTAGATCTCCCTTATAAAGCGACATACTTCTTGTCTTCATGGGCTTCAATCATGACTAACTCATTGTGGGCATAACCCGGCCCCTCATGGCCGGTTTACACTTAATAGTATTATCCCCAACATTAGGCCCTAGATTGATTTGAACTCGTTCATGTCAATCTTCAACACTTCGAAAAATTCCTCCTTCTGCACCTTCGCATAGATCTTGTAAACCGCCATGATGTCATCTTTCAGGTTCGTAATAAACCACCATGACGTCACCTGTTTCTTAAAAATTGGATATATCTCACCTTCATTAATGAGCCTCCCACAATCAAGGCGACAACTCTGTCACATATCCAACTTTTGGGCTCCTCGATTTTTTCGCCTGTCACTTATCCCTTCTCCTTATAAATAAGATCGGGGGTCCTTTTCATTTTTTTCCCTTTTGCCGCGCCAACCTGACCCTCACGCGTAGCCGTCGTCGTCAAGCTTCACCTTTGTCTTCATCTCCGGCCGCTGCATCAACCTAAACATTCTAGAGAAACGCGGCACACCTCCTCTGCTTCAACAGCTTCAGTGAGTTCCTCTTCTTTTCCTTTGTAGATCCACTAGGGTTCTCGCGAGTTCGTAGAAGCTTCATGGTGTTCTTACCCTTGTTCTTCATTAGATCCTATATGATGGAATTCAAACTTGATCTACTTCCATGCGGTAGCAATGATAGTCCTTATTTTTCCTATCAAACCATGCCTTTTGTGTATAAAAACTGATCTAGAACTTCGTGAACTACTCAAGCACCAACTTTTAGGTCTAAATCTTTTTCTTTACTAACATGTGGTAGATCCAAAATTCCAATGTGAAACTGTGAAACTTGTTTTTCCTCACTTAGTCATCTTTTTTGCTTCAGATCTATACTTTCATTGTCTGCGTAGGTAGTTTATCCTTCAAAAAATAATCTGCCATATGCCATTAGTCCCCTTGTAAACCGCCAAACGCTTTATCATTTATAATAGCATCAACCTGCGGTTTAACAATCTTGCATACTTGAATACATTTCCCTTTACCTGCTATGATTTATGCTTGTTTGTCATAAACGTTAAACCATCATTTGATCTTTTTCCAGTTTGTCATTTGAAATGGCCAAACAATTTTATGCTTGTAACTAGGTCCCTTCCCGGGTTACTAAAGAGTAACTAGATGGATGCATCAAAACTGGCGCTTTACCAAAACGAAGCGAAATCCACTTGCGAGTTCCCGGTCCAGAAAATCCTCCTACCCCCAAGGATGGTGAGGTAGTGGTATTCGTTGATCACATGAGCCGTGGTTTTAAACTGCCCGGATCCAAGTTTTTTCGTGATGTGCTTGCCAGCTTCCAGATCCACCCTCAAGATATTGGACCTAACTCTGTGTCCAATATTTTCCACTTTCAAGTGTTTTGTGAGGCCTATCTGCAAGAAGAGCCAACCCTTGAATTGTTCAGGGATCTTTTCTACTTGAACCGTCGTACTAAATTTGTAGATGGGCCCAACACCGAAATTGGCGGCGTTTCCATTTAGAAAAGTAAGGACGTCATCTTTCCTCACGCCAAACTTCATAGTCATCCTAAGGATTGGAACCAGACTTGGTTCTACTATAAGAATACCTCCCCTAAAGATGAGAACCCTCCGCCAGGTTATCATGCTCACCGGATTACCAATACACATCCATTTCCGCAACGGCTGGCCGCCAAAGAACGGTCCACATATGCACCACAACTCTCCAAGCTCAGAGCTTTTATGGCTAATGGTTTAACAGGAGGTGATTTTGCTCATTGCTGGATATCTTGGAGTATTTTACCGTTAAGCCATCGCCCCGGTTTAATGTGTTAGTACACAAGGGACTCAAAAGATCCTCAACGACATATTGATATTCAGCTAACTGAGGCTGAAACTATAGAAGTTTTTAAAAAGATATTGGATGAACCGGTGGTTGTTTGCAGCAAAACAGGGCTTAGTCCCTTCTGCGTTTCCAATAAACCGCCTGCTTTAAGACTTGCCTCACTCCTGCTTGTACTTGAAATTATTAACTATGTAATCTTTTATATCCTCTATCAATCTTTTAATAGGGTGACGAATCATTCTGGAAGAAGAAGCCACAGGATAAACCGACCAAGACCCCTCGACCTAAGATGAAGGTTATTAAGAAACCTGCCAAGAAAAAGGCAGCTGAATCCACCGGGTTAAACCTCGATGACGACCTTGATGATCCGGACGCAGAGGTAGAACTTGACTCTCTTGGTTCGTTTTTCATACACCTCATTGACAATGATTATTATCAGGATGACGCTGAAGGCAGCCAAGCTGATGACATAGAGGTAATTATCCTTTCCTCCGGTTCAGACCCTCTGCCAACACAAAAAATCCGTCAAGCAATTCGGAAAGTAAGATTTTCTCACCCCCTAGTTCACTTGGATCAAAACTTTCTTTTGAAGAAGAAGCAACACGAAGCTTGCCGCACAACTCGGCACAACGGCCAAGTAGTCACTTCAGCCGGTTTGCCGAACACTCCGGTTCAGAAACGTCGATCTGAGGTCTCACACACTTCCGATACTTCTTATCCCAAGGCGGGTTATTTCCGACAACCTCTTAATCCATCCGATTCAAATTATCAGGGAACGCCTCATTCATCATATGGCGAGTCAACAGCCACACAACTCCCTCCTCTTAAGATTGTTCATGGGTAAACACTTTAAACTTACTCCTTTTGACGCTTTATATTTGCGTGTTATACTGACCTTTATATCTTTTTCTTTCAGAGCCAAGGCCAGACCCAGCAACAAAGCTCAGGTAGATAAACTGTCTGATGACAATGTGGTTATTGGACCGGAGAGAACTCCGGAACCGGAAGGAACAAATGTTGATGCTGCGCTTGATGATTCGCCACCTCAAGATCATGACTTTTTTTGTTGAACAAGCAGACGTTGACACAACAGGCCATGCTGAAAAACTGATAAACCTGGTCTGTACTGATGATAAACCGTCAAGTCCGGCTAAGACTACTGATAAACCATCAGCTCCAATGCAGGCTGCTGATGAGAAGGAGGATGATGTTACGATTACCGGCTTTGGCCACACCACCCCTGGCAATCCTGTTGCGTTATCAAAGCATAGTGCTAAGGAAGAGCTTTCTGCTATGGGCAAAGGCAAGTGGAGCACAGACTTGTCAAGCTACACCCACCTCAACGCCCAAGAACTTCATTCTGGTTTTTTAAACCGTGTGTACACAAACCGTGACTACGAAGCCGGTTTAGTGAATCTATTGAAGGTGCGATATGAGGTAACTACATAACTATTTCTCCCTTATGTCCAATTTCCAGTACTAACTCCAATAGCCCCCAAGGGCCGATTTATGATGCCAATCTAAACCAGGACTTTGCAATATCTTAACTCTGCATGCTTATCCTCCAATTGCCGGTTGATCCTTTTAAGATGAACAGGTACTTTAACATTGTAATCCTGTAACTTTTGCCTGTGTAGTCCCCAAGGGCCAGTTTATCTTTCCAAGCTGAACTGGGACTTTAACCAATGTTACTTTGAGCAAATGTAAATTAGCCCCCAAGTGCCAAGAATAATACGTGTATTGCTCTTGGGACTTGTAAAAAAATTCTGATAATCAAGAAAATAGGCATTAGCCCCCAAGTGCCAAGTGTATAACTTGTTATGTGCTTGCTACTTCAAATATTCACTGTCACATCATAATATGTCCTTCTCTTATAGGCTGAGCTGAGCAAAAAGGAAGCCCAAACCGCTGATCTTCAAGAAAACATCAAATCTCAGCAAGCAAATACCTCCAAAGCCAAAGAGGAAATGACCAGTGCGTTTGCAGCCATGGAGAAGCTAAAAGAAACTTTCAATAAGGAACGGGCGGATTGGGGCACAGAGAAAACCGGATTACAAAAGAGAGCCGAAGACGCAGAAGCAGCCCTTAAACCGGTGGTCGAAGAGCTGACTGGCTTAAAGCGGCAGATAAATGCCATGACCTCTGCTGTGTTTGGTAAGTATCCTCATCTGAAGTTTTTCAATATACATTATCTCATCAATTACCGGTTTACTGATGATTGCAATGACACAGGAACTCGCATTACCCATCTGGGCTCTGACATGCGGATGAAGCTGAACGCTGCCTATACTCTGATAGAGCAGTTATATTCCAGAGCCCAACGGGCCATTTGCACCGCTGCTCATAACAAACCGCCTCCAACTTTGATAAATGAAACCATTGAGAAGCTGTCAATGCTGCCTGCCCGGTTGGAAGAACTAAAAAGATCAGCTACAAGGTCAGGTGCGCTGACTGTGCTAATCCGGGCTAAGGCATCGATACCAGATCTTGAACCGTCAGATATAGGCAGCAGCTACCCTGGCGTAAAGGAGGACGGTTCAGAGTTTAACAATGGTGATCTTCGAAGGTTGACAAGGGAAATGCGCCCCTTAGCAAGCAAATTGGCTGAGGAAACAGATCTCTCTCACTATCAGCCGGTTTATGACTCTGATCATAAAAGATATCCTGCGCAAACACATGATGTAGAGGATCTTATTCCGGCAACCGTAAGCACACCTATGCCCCTGATGTTGACCCCTCCAACCTTGTAAGTGATGAAGTTGTGTTCCAAGCTTTAACTGGAATCGATTGGGCAACCATTGACTTCCAGCCACTAGGTAGAGAGGAGGAGGTGGATGCACCAGCGGAAGACGACCCATAGCCTTCAAGTCAGCCTGGTGACGAGTCATGATCCGGAGGCCGGTTTAGCCTTCTGCGTACTGCCACACTTGCTGAAAACAATTATTCTGTTTGGGCATTAAAGCGCTTGTAATAGGCTAGTTCCAAATACTTGGTTTGCTATGCCATCATGCATATTTATGTTGCCTGATACTGTTAATCCATCTTGCTTCAGAATATATTATGTTCATAATCTGTAGCAGTGTTATTCAAACTGTTCCTACATACAAGGAGTTGAAAGTGTCCTGGCGGTTTACCGCTGGACGGGTCATGATGCCCAAATATATATATAGCCGGGGTTTATAACCAAGGTTGTACTTTGAAAATAATCAAAGATGAAAGAGATGATACCTGTGATATTGAATCACACTATTGGTTGACCAACTTTTGTATATTTAGGGTGATAACCCCAATCTTAAGTATTGATAACCCCTTCCATGTTTTGCCGGTTTATGATAAAACCGTACCGGGTTATAATAAACACCGGTGTATTCATACATAATGCTGGTGACTTGTACTCAAAATCAAACCGGGTCTATAAACATCGGATTATAGTTGATGATGTACTAACAACTTATCGTTGAAAGCCAACCCGGGTCAATAAACGCCGGTTTAACATATGATATTAAAAAATCTCACCTAAGGAGAAAAAACTTGTCAAATAAAAACACAAAAAGAACATGCAAGGCTTTTCATGGGCCGCCAGGCCCTAAATCGAGGCTTTTCATGGGCTGCCAAGCCACTGAGTTAAACCATTTTTTGAAGCCTTTTAAGATGGACCTCACATTAACCAATCGTCGTTTTAACTTTGACAAGTCCAGGGTCTATGAGATTGACTTGTCAAACGTTCGGCGGGTCATACCAAGATTACCTGGACGGAGTGGCTTACTTAAAAAGGCAGGATAACCCGGGGTTTTAGGTGAATACACCTAGCTTCCAAGCCTGGATTGATAGCCTATTGCAAGGGTGTAAGTTCTTTGTTCTTTGAGAAGCAAAGAGCCGCCAAGAAACATTTGAGCTATGCTCAGTGGGTGCTTATGTTTAAGTTGTGATGTTGCAACACTCTCTTTGGCCCCACATGATTTCCTTTTGGCCTTAAGCCGATCAAGAGGTGTAGCTATGGTTCAAATACAACCAAGCCCCCAAGTGATTTCCCTAATGGCCTTATGCCAATCAAGAGGTGTAGCTATGGTTCAAATATGACCAAGCCCCAAGTGATTTCCTTTGATATATGTGGCCTTATAAGTCGGATCAATGGGAAATAGAAATCCTCTTTATAAACAGAAGCCCCCATGTAACCACACATGATGTAATAAAAACAACAGAGACCTCGCTTTAGTTGAGGCTCCGGTTTATTATATTGATCATAATATATACATTGTCATAAATATGTACATAAGAAGAGCCTGTGGCTCAAGTATTCCACAGCCGTTGGGTCTCCTCCTCCGATTTACGTGAGTATTTGTGCTCTCGAACATCGATAAGGTAGTATGATCCGTTGTGCAGATTTTTGCTGACCACAAAAGGTCCTTCCCAAGGTGGGGACAACTTGTGCATATCAGTCTGATCCTGGATGAGCCGGAGCACCAGATCACCTTCTTGAAAAGTTCTGGTTTTAACCCGGCGGCTGTGATAACGTCGCAAGTCTTGCTGGTAAATCGCCAAATGAGCCGCTGCAATATCACGCTCCTCGTCTAATAGGTCCAGTGAATCCTGACGTGCTTTCTCATTATCAGCTTCAACCTAAGCCGCCACACGGGGCGAGTCATGATGGATGTCACTAGGGAGAACCGCCTCTACTCCGTAAACCATGAAGAAGGGCGTGTAACCCATAAATCTAGTCGGTGTGGTATTGATACTCCATAACACAGAAGGTAACTCCTCCACACAACAACCTGGCGTCCGCTTTAAAGGAACCATAAGCCGGGGCTTGATGCCTCTCAAAATTTCTTGATTGGCTCTTTCTGCCTGACCATTAGATTGGGGGTGAGCCATTGATGACACGTCAAGCCGGATGTGCTCACGTTGACAAAATTCTTCCATAGCACCCTTGGACAGATTAGTACCATTATCGGTTATGATGTTGTGTGGAAAACCAAAATGGAAGATCACCTTTTTGATGAATAGAACCGTCATGGCTGCATCACACTTACTGACTGGCTCTGCCTCTACCCACTTGGAGAACTTATCTACCGCCCCCAGTAGGTGGGTGTTCTTGTCCTTGGACCTCTTAAAGGGCCCAACCATATCCAGACCCAAGTTGCAAACGGCCAAGTGATTGGAATCATCTTTAATTCTTGAGCCGGAACATGAGCTCGACGTGCAAACTTCTGACAACCGTCACACCTCTTTACCAAATCCTCAGCATCAGCATGAGCCGTCAACCAATAAAAGCCGTGATGAAAAGCCTTAGCTACCAATGATTTTGAACCGGCATGGTGACCACAATCTCCTTCGTGGATCTCACGCAAAATCTCACAGCCCTCTTGAGGAGACACACAACACTGAAACGCCCCTGTTACACTGCAATGATGTAACTCCCCATTGATAATGGTCATTGATTTGGATCACCGGATTATCTTCCTGGCTAAGTCTTCATCCTCTGGTAACTCACCCGGTTCATGTACGCCAGGTATGGGACTGTCCAATCCGGGATACCATGAAGAGCCGCCACCAATTGAGCCTCCGGGCCAGGAACAACCAAATCCTCCTCTGTAGGTAACTTGACCAACGGATTATGTAGCACATTCAAAAAGACATTGGGCGGCACCGGTTTACGTTGAGATCCTAAGCGACCTAAAGCGTCCGCCGCTTCATTCTTTCACCGGTCTATATGGTCAACCTGATAACCCTTGAAATGACCCGCCACTATGTCTACCTCTCGTCGATACGCTGCCATGAGTGGATCCTTGGAATCCCATGTGCCAGACACCTATTGAGCTACTAGGTCCGAGACACCAAAGCACTTAACCCGGCTTAAATTCATCTCCTTAGCCATCCGAAGACCATGGAGCAAGGCCTCATATTCAGCTCCATTGTTAGTGCAAGGGAACATTAAACGGAGAACATAACAAAACTTATCACCTCGTGGGGAAGTTAATATGACTCGAGCCCCCGAGCCCTCTAATTGTCTAGACCCATCAAAATGAATAGTCCAATAAGTGTTATCTGGCTTTTCCTCCGGTGCCTGCAACTCTGTCCAGTCGTTGATGAAATCCACAAGTGCTTGGGACTTGATTGATGTACGAGGTTTATATCTTAACCCGTGAGGCCCAAGCTCAATAGCCCACTTGGCGACCCGGCCAGTCGCTTCCCTGTTTTGGATGATATCCCCCAAGGGGGCAGAACTGACCACCGTGATAGGATGACCCTGAAAATAATTCTTGAGCTTCCGGCTCGCCATGAAAACCCCATACACCAGCTTCTGCCAATGTGGGTACCTCTGCTTGGACTCAATAAGCACCTCACTGATGTAATAAACCAACCGTTGAACCGTATAATCCTTTCCGGCCTCCTTGCGCTCCACAACAATAGCCACACTGACAGCCCGGGCATTAGCAGCCACATATAGCAACAATGGCTCTTTATCAACAGGAGCAGCAAGGATATGTGGTTTAGCTAACTGCCGCTTTAAACTCTCAAAGGCTTCATTGGCAGCATCACTCTAGACGAAATGGTCTGTCTTCTTCATCATCTGATACAGAGGGATTGCCTTTTCTCCCAAATGGCTGATAAACCGGCTCAATGCTGCAATACGACCCGCAGCCGCTGAACATCGTTAATACACGCCGGTTTAGCCAGAGACGTAATAGTTGTGATATTCTCCGGATTAGCTTCAATGCCCCTGTTAGACACCAGAAAACCCAAGAGCTTGCATGCCGATACACCAAAGACACATTTAGCCGGATTAAGCATCATCTTATAAACCCGGAGGTTATCAAAAGTCTCCTTCAAGTCATCTATCAATGTTTCATCCTTTCTGTACTTCACCACAATATCATCCACATAAGCATGAACATTACACCCAATCTGATTATGAAGACAATTCTGTAGACAGTGCTGATAAGTCGCCTGGGCACTCTTGACCCCAAAAGGCATAGATACATAGCAGAAGGCTCCAAAGGGAGTTATGAAAGCTGTCTTCTCCTGGTCCTTAACAACCATTTTGATCTGATGATAACCAGAATAAGCGTCCAGAAAACACAAACAGTCACAACCCGCCATAGCATCAACGATTTGATCAATACGAGGGAGAGCAAAGGGATCAGCTGGACAGGCTTTGTTCAAATATGTGTAGTCCACACACATATGCGAAGTGCCATTCTTCTTAAGTACCAACACCGGATTAGCTAGCCACTCAGGGTGAAAGACCTCCACAATAAAACCTGCTGCCAAGAGCCGGGCTACCTCCTCACCAATAGCCTTGCGCCTTTCTTCATTGAAGCGGCGGAGAAACTGCCTGACCGGTTTAAACTTAGGATCTATATTAAGAGTGTACTCAGCGACTTCCCTCGGTACACCTGGCATGTCAGAAGGCTTCCATGCAAAGATGTCCCGATTCTCACGGATGAACTCGATGAGCGCGCCTTCCTATTTCGGATCTAGGTTAGCGCTGATGCTGAACTTCCTGGATGAATCACCAGGAACAAATTCAACCAGCTTAGTCTCCCCAACCAATTTAAACTTCAAAGCCGAATCATGCTCTATAGTTGGCTTTTTCAGAGAAGTCATATCTGCTGGATCAACATTGTCTTTGTAGAACTTCAACTCCTCTGTTGCACAGAATGACTCAGCGTAGGGCGCATCACCCTCTTCACATTCCAAAGCAATCTTCCGGCTCCCATGCACTGTGATGGTCCCCTTATGACCCGGCATCTTAAGCTGCAGATAAACATAACAGGGCCTTGCCGTGAACTTAACATAAGTCGGCCGTCCAAACAGGGCATGATATGGGCTCTTTATTTTTACCACTTCAAAAGTCAATGTTTCTGATCTTGAATCATGATCATCTCCAAAAGCCACCTCTAGATCTATCTTACCAACTGGGTACGCCAATTTACCAGGCACCACACCATGAAAAACGGTGTTCGATGGTTTAAGATTTTTATCTGTCAACCCCATGCGACGGAAGGTTTCATAGTAAAGGATATTGATACTGCTCCCTCCATCCATGAGTACCTTGGTGAACTTATACCCCCCAACCTGAGGTGCCACCACTAAGGCCAGATGACCCGGATTATCAACCCGGGGTGGATGATCCTCTCGACTCCACAAAATGGGTTGTTCAGACCAGCGCAGATAACAGGGCACCACCAGTTCAACCGAGTTTACTGCCCTCTTATGCAGCTTCTGATCGCGCTTACATAGGCTAGTGGTGAAAACATGGTACTGCCCACTATTCAATTGCTTCGGATTACTGTGATAACCCGATTGTTGCTGCTGCTGCCCCCCTGATGATTATAACCGCCCTGGTTACCCTGACTGCCTTGATTGCCATGTCTGGTTTGATTGCCTTGGAATCCTGAACCGGAGCTGCCTCCACCATAACCCGGCCCATGAGAACCGCCTCCTGAACCACCGGGTGGTCCCTGGTCGTATTAGAAAGAACTTGAATTTTTAAACTCCCGCATGATGAAACAATCCTTCCAAAGGTGCGTAGCTAGCCTCTCTCGTGACCCGTGCTTTGGGCAAGGCTCATTTAACAGGCGTTCAAGATTGGGACCTGAACCTCTACCCCCCTAGGGCGGTTTACCCTTATGGTGTTGACCATTATCCTGGGTGTTGGTGTTAGCCACAAAATCCAAGCTGTTATCCGCCTTGGGCTTACCGTTGTTTCCATGACCCATCCGGTTATGGTGTTGCCCCTTAGCACTACCATTCTTCTTTCCCTTCCCCGTCTTTTCATCCTCAGACTCAGGGTCCTTGGTACTATCTGAATCTGCATACTTAACCAGAGCTGCCATAAGCGTGGCCATGTCATTGCAGTGACGCTTGAGCCTTCCCAACTTTAGCTTCAAAGGCGTAAACTGGTAGTTGCCTTCCGATGTTAAAACTGCCGTGTCAGCATTGATGCGGTCTGATGAATGTAGAATGGCTGATACCCGCTTCACCCAATGGGTTGTAGACTCCCCTTCCTCTTGAACACAAGCGGCTAAGTCCACAATTGACAAGGGCTTATTGCACGTATCTTTGAAATTCTGGATAAATCGGCTTTTTAACTCAGCCCATGACCCAACGGAGTTAGCTAGTAAACTTTTCAGCCAAGTACGAGTTGTCCCCTCCAGCATCATAGTGAAGTACTTAGCACATGCCGCATCATCCACGTCCAGCATCTCCGTCACCATCTCATAGCTCTCGACCCATGATTCAGGGGGTAAATCGGCAGTGTAATTGGGCACCTTACGAGGACCTTTGAAATCCTTGGGCAGCCGCACGTTGCGTAAGGTCGGGGTGAGACATGGCACCACCAAAGAACTAAAACCCACACCTAGTTCCACTGAAGTGGTTGGACGAACTGGAGTGAGCTGACGAGCCGCGTATTGCGCTGCTAACTCGGCTTCTAGACGTGCTCGATCGTGATCCACCACATCCTGGGTATTAGCACCGCCACCCAGTGGGTTATGCCCTCGCGGTGAGTTATGGTTTCACGCATTGCTTGATACAACCGGTTCATCAATATGCCTGCTGTAGCCCCGACTTGGGCAGGGGGTGGAATGAATCCTCACATGACTATGCGAATAAGCCTGCTATTGGGCCAAAGCCATCTGAAGGAGCTCTCTAGCCCGTCGTGTTTCAACTTCTACTGGAGACTCGCCCTCGATCAGGAGAGCTACCAATCATGAAGTGGCAGCGACGATGTTATCCAACGGGTTAGAGTAATGACCCAGAGGCGTTGAGACGTGCTGTGGTAGGACATCGTTCTGGCGAGGTGGATCCGTCGCGCGCGGCTGAACCAGCGCCCCCGTTCTAGGTGCCTCTGCCCGGTTTACCACCGGCTGGTTGCTGGTTCCTGCTCCTGGCGTGTTAAAGAGATTCCTTCCCTTGTAAACCGGAGGCAGGTGAGACCGGTACCTTATCCTCATGACATCATTTGATGCGCTCTGATCCAGCATAAGCCGGTAAGCCTGTGCCTCTAACTCGGCCCGCTCTGCGGCCATCCTGGTGTTCTCCGCTGCCAGATCTACCTTAGCTTGAGCTATCTGATCCTTCACCTTTGCGATTTCCGTGTTATGCTGATCCTGATTCACCGCGTTAACCTCAGCCACCAACAACATTGCCAAAGTGTCGAATAGATTGGACAAAACCTGAATCGGCGCTAGCGCGGAGCCTCCTGCCCCAGCGGGTGTTGCAGCTACTGAACCGGAAATCATTGCCGCTGCGGTAGAAGAATGTTGCACCAACTGCCTACCAGCCATAAAAATCGCAACTCGGCTCGGCGGATCAGAGAGGTCCGGAATATTGTCGCCATCGGAACCTCTACTAATCCGGCCATCATGCAGCTGATACAGCGACTCGGTCTCTCTGATTGAAGACTCATCATCAGAGTAAATGACGGTTTCGCCACCAGATACCGAGCTATCCTTAGATTCCTCTCCGTGGATGACTCCCACGAAGGCACGCTTTACGACAGGCTGAACTCGGGCAGGTCTTGCAGGCTGAACACAATCAGCGGAGGTGGAAATCAAAAAGGAACATCAAGTGTTGATGGTGAATGAAACCACTAAGTTCAAGAAAGGCAAGGGTAAAAAGAACTTCAATAAAGATGGCAAGGGAGTTGCCGCGCCCGGTAAGCAAGCTGCCGAGAAGAAGTCAAAGAATGGACCCAAGCCTGAGACTGAGTGTTTTTATTGCAAGGGAAGTGGTCACTGGAAGCGGAACTGCCCCAAATACTTAGCGGACAAGAAGGCCGACAACACTAAAGGTATATGTGATATACATGTAATTAATGTGTACCTTACCAGTACTCGTAGTAGCTCCTGGGTATTTGATACCGGTGCGGTTGCTCACATTTGTAACTCAAAGCAGGAGCTGCGGAATAAGCGGAGACTGGCGAAAGACGAGGTGACGATGCGCGTCGGGAATGGTTCCAAGGTCGATGTGATCTCCGTCGGCACGCTACCTCTACATTTACCTACGGGATTAGTTTTAAACCTCAATAATTGTTATTTAGTGCCAACTTTGAGCATGAACATTGTATCAGGATCTCGTTTAATTCGAGATGGCTACTCATTTAAATCCGAGAATAATGGTAGTTCTATTTATATGAGAGATATGTTTTATGGTCATGCTCCGCTGGTGAATGGTTTATTCTTAATGAATCTCGAGCGTAATGTTACACATATTCATAGTGTGAATACCAAAAGATGTAAGGTTGATAATGATAGTCCCACATACTTGTGGCACTGCCGCCTTGGTCACATAGGTGTCAAACGCATGAAGAAGCTCCATTCAGATGGACTTTTGGAGTCTCTTGATTACGAATCATTTGACACGTGCGAACCATGCCTCATGGGTAAAATGACCAAGACTCCGTTCTCAGGAACAATGGAGCGAGCAACCAACTTATTGGAAATCATACTTACTGATGTGTGCGGTTCAATGAGTGTTGAGGCTCGCGGTGGCTATTGTTATGTTCTCACCATCACTGATGACTTGAGTAGATATGGGTATGTCTACTTAATGAAACACAAGTCTAAGACCTTTGAAAAGTTCAAGGAATTTCAGAGTGAGGTTGAGAATCAACCTGACAGAAAAATCAAGTTCTTGCGATTAGATCATGGGGGAGAATACTTGAGTCACGAATTTGGCACACACTTAAGGAAATGTGGAATAGTTTCACAACTCACGCCGCCTGGAACACCTCAGCGTAATGGTGTGTCCGAACGTCGTAATCGCACTCTATTGGATATGGTGCAATCTATGATGTCTCTTACCGATCTACCGTTGTCATTTTGGGGCTATGCTTTAGAGACTTCCGCATTCACTTTAAATAGGGCTCCGTCGAAATCCGTTGAGATGACACCGTATGAATTATGGTTTGGGAAGAAACCTAAGCTGTCATTTCTAAAAGTTTGGGGATGCGATGCTTATGTCAAGAAACTTCAACCTGAAAAGCTCGAACGCAAGTCAGAAAAATGCGTCTTCATAGTATACCCTAAAGAAACTATTGGGTATACCTTCTACCTCAGATCCGAAGGCAAGATCTTTGTTGCCAAGAATGGATCCTTTCTAGAGAAAGAGTTTCTCTCGAAAGAAATAAGTGGGAGGATAGTAGAACTTGATGAAGTATTACCTCTTGAACCGGAGAGTGGCGCAGCTCAGGAAATTGTTCCTGAGGTGCCTGCACCGACTAGAGAGGAAGTTAATGATGATGATCATGAAACTTCAGATCAAGTTGCAACTGAACTTCGTATGTCCACAAGGACACGTTCCGCACCAGAGTGGTACGGCAACCCTGTCTTGGAAATCATGTTGTTAGACAACGGTGAACCTTCGAACTATGAAGAAGCGATGGCGGGCCCAGATTCTGACAAATGGCTGGAAGCCATGAAATCTGAGATAGGATCCATGTATGAAAACGAAGTATGGACTTTGACTGACTTGCCCGATGATCGGCGTGCCATAGAAAATAAATGGATCTTTAAGAAGAAGAGATACGTGGATGGTAATGTGACCATCTATAAAGCTCGGCTTGTTGCTAAGGGTTGTCGACAAGTTCAAGGGGTTGGCTACGATGAGACTTTCTCACCCGTAGCGAAGCTGAAGTCCGTCCGAATCATGTTAGCAATTGCCGCATTCTATGATTATGAGATATGGCAAATGGATGTCAAAACGGCATTCCTTAATGGTTTCCTTAAGGAAGAATTGTCTATGATGCAGCCGGAAGGTTTTGTCGATCCTAAGAATGCTGACAAGGTGTGCAAGCTCCAACGCTCAATCTATGGGCTGGTGCAAGCATCTCGGAGTTGGAACATTCGTTTTGATGAGATGATCAAAGCGTTTGGGTTTACGTAGACTTATGGAGAAGCATGCATTTACAAGAAAGTGAGTGGGAGCTCTGTAGCATTTCTCATATTGTATGTGGATGACATACTGTTGATGGGAAATGATATAGAATTCTTGGAAAGCATAAAGGCCTACTTGAACAAGTGTTTTTCAATGAAGGATCTTGGAGAAGCTGCTTACATATTAGGCATCAAGATCTATAGAGATAGATCGAGACGCCTCATTGGTCTTTCACAGAGTACGTACCTTGACAAGATATTGAAGAATTTCAATATGGATCAGTCAAAGAAGGGGTTGTTGCCTGTATTACAAGGTATGAGATTGAGCACGGCTCAATGCCCGACCATGGCAGAAGATAGAGAAAAGATGAGTGTCGTCCCCTATGCCTCGGCCATAGGGTCTATCATGTATGCCATGCTGTGTACCAGACCTGATGTAAACCTTGTCGTAAGTTTGGTAGGAAGGTACCAAAGTAATCCCGGCATGGAACATTGGACAACGGTCAAGAATATCCTAAAGTACCTGAAGAGGACTAAGGATATGTTTCTCGTTTATGGAGGTGATGAAGAGCTCGTCGTAAAGGGTTACGTAGTTGCTAGCTTCGACATAGATCTGGATGCCTCTAAGTCACAAACCGGATACGTGTATATTTTGAATGGTGGGGCAGTAAGCTGGTGCAGTTGCAAGCAAAGCATTGTGGCAGGATCTACATGTGAAGCGGAGTACATGGCAGCCTCGGAGGCAGCACAAGAAGCAATCTAGGTGAAGGAGTTCATTACCGACCTAGGAGTCATACCCAATGCGTCGGGCCCGATGACTCTCTTCTGTGACAACACTAGAGCTATTGCCCTTGCCAAGGAGCCCAGGTTTCACAGGAAGACCCGGCATATCAAGCGTCGCTTCAACTCCATTCGTGAAAGTGTTCAAAATGGAGACATAGATATTTGTAAAGTACATACAGACCTGAATGTGGCAGATCCGTTGACTAAACCTCTCCCTAGAGCAAAACATGATCAACACCAGAACTGCATGGGTGTTCGATTCATCATAATGTAACTAGGTTATTGACTCTAGTGCAAGTGGGAGACTATTGGAAATATGCCCTAGAGGCAATAATAAAATGGTTATTATTATATTTCCTTGTTCATGATAATTGTCTATTGTTCATGCTATAATTGTGTTATCCGGAAATCGTAATACATGTGTGAATACATAGACCACAACACGTCCCTAGTGAGCCTCTAGTTGACTAGCTCGTTGATCAAAAGATAGTCATGGTTTCCTGACGATGGACATTGGATGTCATTGATAACGGGTTCACATCATTACGAGAATGATGTGACAGACAAGACCCAATCCTAAGCATAGCTCAAAGATCGTGTAGTTCGTTTGCTAGAGCTTTTCCAAATGTCAAGTATCATTTCCTTAGACCATGAGATTGTACAACTCCCGGATACTGTAGGAGTGCTTTGGGTGTACCAAACGTCGCAACGTAACTGGGTGACTATAAATGTGCACGACGGGTATCTTCGAAAGTGTCTGTTGGGTTGGCACGAATCGAGACTGGGATTTGTCACTCCGTATGATGGAGAGGTATCTCTGGGCCCACTCGGTAATGCATCATCATAATGAGCTCAATGTGACCAAGTGGTTGATCATGGGATCATGCATTACGGTACGAGTAAAGTGATTTGCCGGTAATGAGATTGAATGAGGTATTGGGATACCGACGATCGAGTCTCGGGCAAGTAACGTACCGATTGACAAAGGGAATTGTATACGGGATTGATTGAATCCTTGACATCGTGGTTCATCTAATGAGAACATCGAGGAGCATGTGGGAGCCAACATGGGTATCCATATCCCGCTGTTGGTTATTGACCGGACAGTCATCTCGGTCATGTCTGCGTGTCTCCCGAACCCGTAGGGTCTACACACTTAAGGTTCGGTGACGCTAGGGTTGTTGAGATATTAGTATACGGTAACCCGAGAGTTGTTCGGAGTCCCGGATGAGATCCCGGACATCACGAGGAGTTCCGGAATGGTCCGGAGGTGAAGATTTATATATAGGAAGTCGAGTTTCGGCTATCGGGAAGGTTTCGGGGGTAATCGGTATTGTACCGGGACCACCGGAAGGGTCCCGGGGGTCCACCGGGTGGGGCCACCTATCCCGGAGGGCCCCATGGGCTGAAGTGGGAGGGGAACCAGACCCTAGTGGGCTAGTGTGCCCCCCTTGGGCCTCCCCTGCGCCTGGGGTTGGAAACCCTAGGGGTGGGGGCGCCCCACTTGGCTTGGGGGGCACTCCACCCCCCTTGGTCGCCGCCCCCCTTGGAGATTGCATCTCCTAGGGCCGGCGCCTCCCCCTAGGGGTCCTATATATAGTGGGGGGAGGGAGGGCAGCCGCACCCTAGCCCCTGGCGCCTCCCTCTCCCACCCATGACACATCTCCCTCTCCCTGAGCTTGGCGAAGCCCTGCCGAGATCACCGTTGCTTCCACCACCACGCCGTCGTGCTGCTGGATCTCCATCAACCTCTCCTTCCCCCTTGCTGGATCAAGTTGGAGGAGACGTCTTCCCAACTGTACGTGTGTTGAACACGGAGGTGCCGTCTGTTCGGCGCTAGGTCATCGGTGATTTGGATCACGACGCGTATGACTCCATCAACCCCGTTCTCTTGAACGCTTCCGCTCGCGATCTACAAGGGTATGTAGATGCACTCCCCTCTCCCTCGTTGCTAGATGACTCCATAGATTGATCTTGGTGATGCGTAGAAAATTTTAAAATTCTGCTACGATCCCCAACATCACCGTCGTCCACCGCTGTGGTGCTCTCAGCGCGGCATGGTCAATGTGGTCAACGACCGACTTACATCGGAAGAGTACTGTGCGTGGAGACGCTGACAGCTGGGTCCACGGCCGCAGCAAGGAAGTGCCTCCTTATTACGCGCAAAATTATTATTCCTCCACCTGACAGCGGGGACCCCCCGGACGGGCCACCGTATTTCGCGAAAAAAACGTTTCCCGCTGACTGCTGGGACCCACCAGCTACACCTTCGCACGCAAGGAAGTGCGTCCGAGCAAAAAAAATGATTCTCCCCCTGACTGCTGGGACCCACCAGCTACATCTTCGCACGCAAGGAAGTGCCTGACAGTCGGGACCCACCTGGTCGAAGCGTACGTAGCGTTGTCATTCTGGTCGCGAACGTGTACGTACATATATACTGGTGGATGTAGAGGCGCGCGCGTGTCGTAGTAGAGGCGCGCATGTAGCATGTACACGTACGTACAGCGGCCAAGGTGCAAGAAAGAAAATATGGCCACGTATGTGTACATACAGGCGAGGTCTCGAACGCCTACTCGCGCATACCTACGGTGAGGGCTCGTTGACATGGCTGGGTCAGAACGGAGAAACAACGTCGTCGTCATGTTCATGGGGAGGCAACGGAATGCGTCGTGTTCATTGGGAGGCAACGGAACGCGTGGGAGCCAACCGGCTGGGTCGGAACGGAATGCGTGGTCGTGTTCATCGGGAGGGCTTGGACGGAACAGGCGATGGAAACGAGGCCTGGCGTGCCGCAGAATGGAGGAAACAGCCTTGTGTTCGACCGGCCATGTTCAAAATGGGATCCTGTTCATCAGGAGTGGTCTGGCGTACCGCAAAACGGACGAAACGGACCTCCTACGGTCGAAACGGGGGTCCTGTTGATCGGGAGGGGTGTGGCGTACTGCAAAACGGACGAAACAGACCTCCTACGGTCGAAACGGGGGTCCTGATGATCGAGAGGGGTGTGGCGTACCGCAAAACGGACGAAACGGACCTCCTATGCTCGAAACAGGGGTCCTATTCATCGGGAGGGGTGTGGCGTACCACAAAACGGGACTCCACGGGATACTGTTCATCTCCACTGTCGACCCGCTCCAGCCTCCACGGGCTACCGTCGACCTCTTCCAGCCTCCACGGGCTCCTGTTCATCCAGCCTCCACCACGTGCTACTCCACCGGCTACTGTTCAACCATCCCTCAACGGGCACCCCTCCATCGTCTACTGTTCATCCAGCCTTCCACGCCACGGGGTCCTGTTCATCCAGAGGCAACGCCACCGCTCACTGTTCATCCACCCCCTCCCCCCCGCAACGCTCACTGTTCATCCTAGAGGTAGCATCGATCGACTTCAGTTACCAGCAGTAGCGAAGGAATCGCTCGATCGGTTTCAGTTAACAGCCCTCGATCGATCGCTCGGGTTTAGTAACGCGTAGCCTGCAGTGCAATCGCTCGGGTTCAGTTAGAGCCCAATGCCTTGCTCAGGTTCAGTTAGAGCCAACGCCTCGCACACACACGCGTACGTGTATGAGAGAAACGCGCATCGCTCGGCCCCTGACCTCCCACCATAACCGGGAACTGCCCGAACTTTTCCCCGCCCTCGCTTATACCACGGTTTTTTCCGTCATGGACGGCCCAAAGAATGTCATGCAGCTGCGTCTCCGGCCCGCCCAGGATGAAAAGCCCATTTTCTCTCATGATTTTTTGTCATAGAAGTAGGAGCCCACCACATCTATGATGATACCAGGTTTTGTCACAATTATCGTCATAGAAGTGTCATATGTATGACAGAAAAAAATTCGTTCGGCCCAAAATGTCACGGATGTGTCTTTTTTTGTAGTGCAACCACGTCGCCTTCGTCCACCGCAACCACAACCCCGTCATTGTCAGAAGTGAAGGCCCTGACCAGCGCATCCACGTGGTCTTCAACCCATCACGCCAAGTCGCCCCGGATGGCTTCCGGCACGGGAGCAATAGCGGCGTCAAAATCAAAGTTGAGATCAATGTTCTAGAGGTCGCTGAAGACGCGGGAGAACGTGCGCCCAAGCAGACTGCGACTTATCTCTTCCACAAGCTGGCGAGCCCTATTAGACCGTGCTTCCAGGTGCGTCACCATGTTGGTGAAGAAGGTCAGGTGACTGGCATGGTCAGTCGAGTGGGGGGAGGCGCATTCTCGTCACAGATGAAGCCCAGGACAGTATTAGCCCTCTTCCGGAGGCCCTAAAGCATGGGGGCATGCTCGCGCTCCAGCGTCAGCCGTTGAAGCACTTCCTCCTTGTTTTGCAGTGCGACGGCCTCGGCGTCATCAACCCGTCTCTGAAGAGAAAGCAGCTCGGCACGGGCGGAGGCCAAGTACGCTTGCGCCGTGACCAGGGCGGCGGCCGTGGCCTCCTCATGCCTCTCCGCCTCATCTAACCTGGGCCTGAGAGTAGCGGTCCTGCCCACTGCCTCAGTTCCCGCAAGCTTCAGCTTCAGGACGTGCCGACCTTCAAGATCCGCGCGAACCTCGGCCACCCCGCGGTCGACCTCCTCTTGGACCTTGGCCTCGCGAGCCCCGATGGAATCTTCCGCTTGGGCAACTTGACGCTCCCTCGTCTCCAATTGCCTAAGCTCGAGGCTACGCTCCACGTCTTCTAGAGCCAATGACTCCTCGCACTTCCGGACCTCATCTTCCTCGGCAGGCATCCCCCTCAGCGACGCGAGGGCAGCTTTGCGTGCCTCCACTTGCTGCTCGAGGGATGCACCCCAAGCGTGGAGCTCCCACGCGCACTTCTCCACAGCCTTGCGACGGTGTTCAGCTTCACGAGCCTCCTCCAGAGCTCGGGAGCAGGCCTCACGGGAGGCTGCAAGGGAGGCCCCAGCCTTCATGTTTTCTAGCTCGCGCAGGTGGCGCCCGAGGTTGATGGCCACTTTCAGCCTGTGCCACTCCTCCGCCAACCGAAGACCCGCGGCCTCAAGGCACGTGTTGACGCCCTCAAGTTCTTCGCCGAGTCGGTTCATCGCGTATGTCGCTTCTTGGAAGAACTCATGACGAACGATGCTCCGCCCGCGCTCGAACTAGAGCACACGGCCCATCTCGCCCTCCACCACGGGGGCTGTGGGCGACGCCCGGCACGGCGCGCCCCCTCTCAGCAGGGGGCTGGGGGCTGGCGCGACGCCAGGAACCAGCCGGCCCTCGCGAGGGGCCCGAACCGAACAAGGCCCACTTCTTGAAGAAGACCCCAGGCTCGAGGCCAGCCAGCTGGCGACCGTGACCAGGGGAGGAGCCCTTGGCACGCCAGCTGCGCTCCAAGCGAGGTCGCGAAGGAAGGACGGTGAAGGTGCAAGCTCGGGGTGCCTTAATGATGGACCCACTCCCATGGCTGACCCCATGCCATGGGCAGCACCCGAGCCTGCAGCACTGGGGCTTGGCGGGTGCGACGGGACGAGAGGGAGCTGCTTCTCAGGAGATTTCACGTCCTTGGCAGAAGGGGTCCTGAGGGGATAATCGTCCGGAAAGGAAGCTGGCACATAGGAGATCACCAAGATAAGGTACTTACTCATCGACGGTGATGTACTTTTGTTGCTTCAATGGCCCGAAGATACCGCTGCCGCTTGGAGATCCTTTCCTCTTCCGGAGCTCCTCGAAGTCCACGTAAAGCCGACCGACGCGCTGAACATGGCGGCCAGTACGATGTGTAGCCAGATAAGTACTTGGGAGAACGACTTCAGGGGTGCCTGGCTGCGGAGAACAGTCGGGCGCCGTCTCACCGCGACCTCCCGAGGCCTCCGGACTTTCGGCCTCGGAAGCCGCGTGCTGCATCGCCTCAGCGGCCGGCGTCCCAGAGTCACGGGATCCTGAGGACAATGCCTCAGGAGCCCCAGGAGGCATCCGCACATCAGCACTCGTGCCGCCAGCCTCCGGCGGCGCTCGTCCCCCTACAGCCACATTCGGGACGAGCTTGGCGCTAGCTACAAAGAGGGGAACCACATTGGCAGGGTTCTCGCGGGTCCCCACCAGGTCATCCAGACGCAGCCCCCACTCATCAAAGGAAGGCATGCTCCCCGCGAATTGAGCCTTGTTCCCACAGCGGTACAGCTGACAGTTCTTCCGAGGCAAGTCATCCAGCGAAAGGACACCTGACAGGACCTTGAGCACCATTTGTCGTGTCCCAAGGGGAAGCCCGGACTCCTGAAACCTCATATGGTCCTAACTGCTGAGCAAGGTCCACATCGGGCGAGAATGGCGCTAAAGCAGAGTAACCCGGCGCCTGACGAACTCATTCACCACCATCGGCGTTGTCATGCCGCAGTCCTTCAGCATCCTTAGCCTGAGTCAAATGGGGACAAGACGGGGGCTCGTGAGCCTCTCGTGGCCCCAGCCGGAGTGGGGAATGGCAGGCGCTGACAGGGTGTGGAGCAGAGGGTTGAGCACACCAGCGTCGACAAATACCCACCGTGTTCAAAACTCCCTCGTAGATGGAGGAAGCTCGAAGTCGACCCCTGTACCCACCATTGCGGCCACGGCCTGGAAGCTTAAGCACCCCGAGCTTTGCCGGGGATCAGTCAAATGCAATGTGAAGAAATGGCGGAGAAGGGCCATAGAAGGAGCGATGCCCACCATGGCTTTGCACACAAATGCAAAGACGGCGATGAGAGTCACGGATTGGGGCTCAAGATGTAGCATATGGATCTGGTAGTGTTCAAGCACCGCATTGAAGAAGGCAGAGAAAGGGGGAATCAGGCCCACCCAAAGGGCATCAATGAAGATTGGGACCTCGGTGACCGTCCGAGCGTTGCGAGCACGAGAGGCAGGCGAAGCCACCGTCTCCCCCCACTTGTTGAAACTGGTGGCGAGCATGGGACGCACCTTGTCCATGGCCTCGTCGTTGAGCACCAAGGATCGACCGACTGGAGGCTCGGCGGCTCGAGGCGCACTTGGCAAAGACAGCGGCTTCTTCCCCTTGTCTACTTGTTTTGGCGCCATGGCGATGAAGCAGGCAGAGTGCAGGTCTGATTGGAGAGGAGGGGCAGAGTCTCGAGGAAGCATAAGGACTGTGGAAGCAAGGCGTGTGCAATGGGAGAATAACTGTGTGGGTTGCGAGGGCTGCATAGCCAGGCGGATTCAAAGGCAGCATGGGGAAGCGGAGACGCCCATGTCCAATCAACCGCCAAGTGTCAACCGAGGCCTCAGGCTTTTGGTAGCGTGCTTCGGCATTCTAGAACGTGGGTCCCCAGAGTTGCCTGCCTGCGGCCCATGGCGTGGCCGGGCTGGCAGGTCTGTACGGCCCATCTTCATTGACAAGGCATTCAATACCCTCGCGAGGGGCCAAGCCTCGCGAGGTTGACGACACGAGACCTCCTCAGGAGCGGCCTCGCCAGGAAGGCTCGCGAGGGGCGGAGAGATCAAGGCAAGGCAAACCTCGCGAGGTCCTCGTGACGTGAGCCATGACGATTGAGACCAGGCGGGCGCCAGCACGCGCAGTGTCCTTGCTTCCTCTTTGGTGCCAAGGGGGCATGCGCAGTCGCGGAGTACCGAGGCATCAAGCAAAGGTTTCCATATTGGTGCAACGAGACCAAGACCAGAAGGACGGTAGGACGGAGGTCACCATGGATCCGAGGATGGCGTCATCACCAGAACCTTTGGCAGGCGAAGAGCACCTTTTGTCAAGATAACTTGTACTAGCTGTCCCCTTTGGAATTTGCCGTTGTTGGCTCCCTTCTCGCTCAATATTTGGGGAGAGGACCAGGGCCTATATAAGTAGAACTATCCCCCACAGTAGGAGGGAGAGACATCATCACAAATCGAGAGCGGATCCAAGATCATCTCACCCACACAAGTTCACCAAGCACAAGAACACCTCAACCTCACGAGGCTGCTCTTCCCTTTGTACTGTTCATCATCAGCCCAAGAGGCAATCCACCACCACCACACTGGAGTAGGGTATTACACCACAACAGTGGCCCAAAGCAGTATAAATCTTGTGTCTTTCTGTGTTGTGAGTTCATCGAGTTTGTCTGTGAGATCTTAACGAGCTCGGACGTGGATCGATAGGGAGAAAACCTTCGCGCGCACCCCAGTGTTCGAACCTCAAGGGTTTTGTCGGAACCCGTGATCCGACACCTTCCATGGGTCATAGAAACAATGGGCCTTCTATGGGCCGTAGAATCAATGGGCCTTCTACGGGTCGTATGATCGATTGGCAAACATGGGCCAATAACGGACCGCATTATGGGTCGTAAATGGGCTAGAGTTGGAATCGTCCGTTCATGGGCCGACCATAACGAGCCGTCGTTAATCGGACGTATTGATGACGCTATGAAAATGGCCCAATGGATTAACGGGCCACAAATGGGCCGACTTTAACCACGAGCTGAATTTGGCCCACAACCGGAACAGGCCAGTAACGGACCGTAAGTAATCGAACGTTGCAAATCAGCCCAAGAATAAATGGGCCCTAAGAAGGTCGAAAGATAAAACGGGCTAGAAATGGCCCAATGGAAGAATGGTTGTTAATGGGTATAAAGCGATACACTGTTCATTACGGGCCAGTTTCACCACGGGTCGTTAATGGGCCAAGAGTTACAAAGGGCCTCATATGGGCCGAAAGATGTCATGGGCCATACATGGGCTGGAAGTTACAATAGGCTGGAATCATATTGGATGGCCCAGATGGGCTCGAATTATATTGGATAGGCCATAATGGGCCGTGAGTTAGCGGGATGTAAATGGGCTATATGTGAGCAGGCCGCTAGCTGGCTTTAAGTGGGACGGCCGTTACCTCTTGACCAGGTCAAATGTGTCGGCCTTTTGACCTGAATGGGCCACTATTGGACCGAGATACGTGTCGACGTATCATAGGCGCATCCGGTCCATTCGCTGGATGACAAATGTCCCAACATTGGGTCGACACGTGGATCTGTCGGCGAATGAGAATTTTACACATGGAAAATCCCATTGGTCCAGGCTGTTAATGAGTTATCAGATCCAAGCTGGAACCCGATAGCTTAACAGCGACCCGTTACGGTGGATGCCACGTGTCGGTTACCCTTGACAACAGCACTTCCATGACGCGCCATTTATCATCTTGGAAGTTGACACTTCCGTGATGATAATTTTGGTATTGTCATGGAACACCTCTATGATAGCACATGTATGACTATCTTGATTCTGTCATAAAATCGTCATGGATGTACATGCATGACAAAAAATGTGACGTACTGTGACAAACACGTATCATCACGGAAGTGGTTTTTTTTGTAGTGCTTAGAATTTCATATGTAGGTTGATTTCTTGACTTGTGTCAATTGCTAAAATCTGCCCACAACTAAAATTGGGAAAAGGATAGTTTTTTATTTGGTCAAGTAGTTTAATCACCCCCCCTCTAGACATACTTTCGATCCTACACTTTTCCAACATCAACCTTCCAAACTTTTCACTAAAATGAGGGTTAGTAGAACCAAATATGATATCGTCAACATAGATTTGGCACAAAATAATTTTCCATTAACTCTTTTAGTGAAGAGAGTAGAATCAATTTTCCCAGTTTCAAAACCTTTTTCAATAAGAAACTTAGTCAAGCATTTATACCAAGCTCTAGGGGCTTGTTTAAGACCATAAAGAGCTTTGTGAAGTTTGTAAACATGATTAGGTTTCCTGGGATTAACAAAGCCGGGGGTTTCTTAACATAAACTTCCTCCTCAATTTCACCATTTAGGAAAGCCCTTTTAATATCCATTTCGTATAAGGTGATGTCATGGTGATTGGCATAAGGAAGTAAAATGCAAATGGACTCAAGTCTAGCAACGGGGGAATATGTCTCAACATAGTCTATACCTTCGACTTGAGTGTAGCCTTGAGCAACGAGACGAGCCTTGTTGTGCACCACTTGTCTATCCTCATATTGCTTATTTCAGAACACTCACTTTGTTCCAATGATGGTGTGATCATCATTGGGCTTCTCAACCAATGTCCACACTTGGTTTCGCTCAAAGTTGTGTAGGTCCTCGTGCATAGCATTCATCCAATGCGGGTCCTCAAAGGCTTCTTCTACCTTCATAGGTTCAATACTAGAAAATGAATGAGTAATGTTCACAAAAGTTAGCCAAACAAGTGTTAGAGCGAGTGATTCTCAGGGTGTTGATGTCGTCGAGGATTTGTTCAACGTGATGATTTTTTGAGACTCTTGCTCTAACTCATGAGAGCTTTTGCTTGGGTTGTGGTGGACCATCCTGATCATCATCTTCTTCTTCTTCATTGTTGGTGGTGTCATTGCTTGTTTGTGGAGATGGATAAGGAGGTCGAGGTGGATCATCTTGTTGTACTTCCTCATTTCCTTCGTCTTGACGTGTTCCACTTCTGGATGCCTCCATGTCAACTTGTGGTTAACCTTGATGTGAAGTTGAGGCTTCCACTTGAATGGACAAATTTCTATCCTTCACCTTCGTTGGACGGATACGTATCCACCTTGGGGTTTGTTTCCCATGAGTAGCTCGTATGTTGTTTTGCCGAGAAGCTTGTGAATATATAGTCGATTTGTAGTGTGCCAAGCTACCTCAACCGCTTCCACCCAAAAGTGTCTTGGTGTCTTGTATTTGTCAAGCATCATTCTTCCCATCTCAATATCAGTCCAACTCTTCCTCTCAATAACTCCATTTTGTTCAGGTGTGTACGTAGCCGAGAACTCATTTGAAATGCCTTCTTCATCAAGAAAGGTATCCACATTGGTGTTCTTGATCTCCATTCCATTATCGCTTTGAACCTTCTTGAAACTCACTTCAAATTGATTTTGGGTCTTCCTAGTGAAGTTCTTGAAGATATTTTGAACCTACAACTTGTCATCAAGAAAGAACACCCACGTAAATCTGGAAAAAATCATCAACAATGACCAAACTGAAAGAATTACCACCAAGGTTATTATAAGCATTGGGACCAAAAAGATCCATGTAAAGTAGCTCAAGTGGTCTTCTCATGGTCATGATGTTCTCCACGGGATGACTTCCTCCAACTTGTTTTCCTTCTTGGCAAGCACTGTAAAGTCTATCGTTGTCAAATATAACATCTTTAATACCAAGGATATGATCACCTTTAATGAGTTTATCAAGATTTCGCATGCCAACATGTCCTAACCTTCTATGCCATAACCAACCTTTAGAAGATTTAGCAATTAAACAAGTACAATGTTGGGCTCTCTTAGTGAAAGCAACAATATATAGATCACCTATACGAATGTCGGTAAAGACCATATTATGATTATCTCGATGAAACACTTGGCAATCTACTTCGGTAAATAGCACATTAAATCCAAACTAGGCTAGTCTAGATACAGAAAGAAGATTGTAACCAATAGATTCATCGAGAAATTATTAATATAGCTATCATTTTATATGGCCACTGTTGGGGATATAACCCGCCATGTTTGGGCCGACTCATCCAGATGGAAGCAAAGGAGCGGGACTTAAGATGGGCTGACGCGCCCCGGAGCAAGACCAATAGGGCGGCTCATGGAGTGGGCCAGCTCAAGCCCAGCATCTGAAGATGGCGGCTTGCGGCCCTGAATTCTAAGTAGCCAATAGTTTCCTTAAGGGACAAGTTAGAAATGTACTAAGTCACGGATCGTAATGTGACCCGGACTCTTGAAAGCCCTGGGTCTCGACCTGTATATTAAGGCGGGTCTCAGGGACAGATAGACTAAGTTACAATTGATCAATAGCTAGGTCACACAGTCTGTTCCCTTGTATTGATCTCTAAAGCAATAAGCAAACAAGCAGGAAGTACACTATTACCTCGATAATGAGGGGTTGAACCTGGGTAAATTCGTGTCTCTTGATTCCGCTCAACCCCAACAAGCTAACCTCCTAGTTGCGATGGCCTCACAACTAAGTCCTCACATTAGGGCATTTGTCGTGACAAAACCACGATAGTTGGCGCCTGCCGTGGGGTCAGTGCACGGTGGTTTCAAGCGCTTGAAGGGATCTTTCCTAGGGATAGAGGGATACGTTGTTGGCAGGATGACCAAGAGTCCCCGTGGTAAGCTCTACATCAACGGCGTCGATTGGGGCCCCGAGGTCGACTCAATAGAGTACGGTACCGGGTCCCCTTCAGCTGAATCCACATCATCATCGGCAAGATCAGCGGATCCCAACCTGAGCCGGACACCTGCACCGACCTCATCGAGCCGGATCAACATGCGCAACCCGCCCGGTTCCAGGCCGGCCAGAAGCATGTCTTCGTCGGGTTCACGCAAGGCATGGAACTCGTGGAAAATTCCGTGTCTAGAGGAGAGACTCTCATCTACTCTGATGGTGAATCTTCAACCGGAGAGACGGATTCAATCTACTAGCTTCAAGACAGCAGGCTTGGGGGCTGTTTTGATGGAAACAGTATTCCGGACCCCTATGAGACGCCATGCCGAGCCGCCATCTTCATGGTGGGGACGGCGCCGACTCTCAACACCATGATGGCTGGAGCAACGACAACGGCTGGCCCTTCAGGATCCGGTTCAGCTAGGCCTCCAACTCAGGTTTTATCTAAGCTGATGGATACCTTGACGACCTTACTGGGAACTAAGGTCACGGCAGAAAACCAGGTGGAGCGCCATACGGAGATTACGAAGCTTCGAGAACAAATGACCAAGGCCCAGGAGGATATCAATGCTGAAAACGCCAACACGGCTACACTATAGTCACAGATTAATGTAGAGACAGAGCGTCTGAAAACGCAAGCTTGGCAGCTAAACCTTGAGTAGGACGCTTCTAATGCAGTTCACCAGCGAAGGTATCGGAGTCGTCTTCCTCCAAGTTATGAGCCCGCACTTTGTTCAACATGCCAGGAGCAGGCCCAAGCACTCCAGGAGTGTCGGTTATACCCCAATTAACCTCTAACGTACCTGGGAGTAGGGCAGCGGCTCAGCCACTCCGGCTAGAGCCGGCGCGAAGGGAGTAGCCGACACTCGACCCCCGCCTCGGTTGGACGCCCCTCCCGCACATGCCGACACCGCTCAGTCAATTCTCCAACCCGGTGGATAACATTGTGGCAGCGGCAACCCGGCTTACTGCGATTCCCATCGCCCATGAGTCATCAGTAGAGGTTGAAACCTGGAATGCAATTGAACTGTTGTAGACAATGATCGCTCAGCAGGATAATTACACTTACAGTCGGCACCGGGTACACTCTACACCGCTGCCGAGTCATAGTTACAGTCGGCATGCTGAGTTGCCGGTAGTTTCGAGCAGTGAACGACATCGTAACCCACCCTAAGATAACCCGCCCCTTAACTCGAGGATTGATGCTCAAGCAATTGTGGATGGTGCAAGAGCCTATCGCCAGGCACATGCAGCAAACCAAGGGGCTTATCAGCCGCCCCTAGTAGTTCCTTGAGCCTTGGTAGGAGCCAGGTCGAGTGGCAGAACCATTGGAGTGTCGTGC
Source organism: Triticum urartu (assembly GCF_056163025.1). Lineage (NCBI taxonomy): Eukaryota > Viridiplantae > Streptophyta > Magnoliopsida > Poales > Poaceae > Triticum > Triticum urartu. Next base: position 280,078,379 of record NC_141874.1, read on the forward strand.
CTAGTGCCGGCTTTACGTAACGAGCGCTTGCCTAAAGATTTTAAGGATACTCGCAAAGTGCCCAACTACATGGTGGATCTCCCTCCAGAGGCTTGGATTGAAAGCTATGGGCTAGCCATGGAGATGTTGGACATCAGTGAGGCAGTATGTGCCAACCATTTCACTATGATGTTGGAAGAGTCGGCCCGCAGATGGTTGAAGAACCTGCCCCCCAATTCCATCAACACCTGTATGGAGTTGAAGGAACATTTCATCAAGAATTTTCAAGGAACTTGCAAGCAGCCAATGACGATTTGCAGCACTGTGTGCAGCGCGAGGATGAGTCAGCCCACCATTGGGCTCGCCGGGTTGCAGCTATCATCCACTCTTCAGACAGCATCCAGGTGGCTCAAGCGGTGTTGCTCTTAGATAAGAACTATCATTTTCAGCCTCTTGTACAAAAGCTCGACGGGCTTAAGCGCAAGTGCATAGATATGGGCAATCTCATGGATGTACTTACCAGATATGTTGATTCTGACGGCACGAAGGATCCTGGTTTTGATGATGATAAACCTGGAAGGGCAAGAAAAACGGTGGCCGCAAGGGTCAGCAACTGCATGTCCAGGCGTAGAATGGTAGTCATAACAACCAGGGTAATGGTGGTAAGCGCAGACACCTCAATGGCGGGTCAAATCTGGTGGCTAACACTAATACAGGGTACAAAATCCAGCATCGCAACAGCAAGCAACCATATAATGGAGGTAAGCCCAACAATTATGAGGAATCCCTTAATGCATCGTGCCCAAAGCATAGTTATCCTAACAAGACATCTTCTCTTGCTTGGAAGGATTGTTATATCATGTAGGAGTACAGGAACCAGTCATTTCAACAGCATCATGGCAATGGGCCGCCCGGCGGGTCAGGCTCAGGAGGTTTCCAGGGAGCCGGCATTGGTGGTGGTGGCTTAAATTCTGGTTATCAGAGCTAAGGGAACAATGGTGGTCATAATCAGCAGTCTGGTCAAGGTAAGTAGCAGCAGAATAACCAATCAGGATATCATAGTAATCCTAAGAAACTTAATAGTGGACAATATCATGTTTTCACTACAAACACTTGCAAATGTGACTGGAAGGTCCAGAAGCAGACACTCAATACGGTTGACCCATCGTTGCCCCAATACTTGAGATGGTCTGAGCATACAATCACGTGGAGCCGGGCGGATCACCCGCCCCGGGTTGATGGTCCGAGTCATTTGGCCCTGGTGGTATCACCTCAAGTGGGCGGTTGCAAGTTCACAAAAGTACTTATGGATGGCGGAAGCAGCATCAACACATTGTACTATGACACTTTTCGACGGATGAATCTGATAGGGAAGGATCTTAAGCCGTCCTCCATGGTGTTTCATGGAGTGGTGCCTGGCAAGTTGGCTTACCCTGTTGGAAAAATTGCTCTGGAAGTGGCCTTTGGTGATGAGTATAATTACAAAGCAGAGACGATGTGGTTTGAGGTGGTCAAAGATCAAGAGTCCTTATCATGCGTTGTTTGGACGGCCAGCTTATGCTAAATTCATGGCTCAAGCTTGTTATATCTATTTGCAGCTTAAGATGCCCGAGCCATGAGGGACGATCACACTTCACGAAAATCGCAAAATCTCCCTGGAGTGTGAAGAAGGAGATGCTACTTATGCAGAGTCGCTTTTGCTACTGAGGAGCTCAAGTTCTATAAGAATAATGTTGATCCGGCTGGTATGAACCCTCTGAAGAAACCCACTACTAAGAAGGACCCTATGCTGAAATTTAAGTCAGCCAAGGACACATAGCAAGTGGATTTTGTCCCTAGTGATTCTTCTCAGCAGTTCGCCATTGGGACTGGGATGGATCCCAAATAGGTAAGCGCGTTCATCGAGTTCATCCGTGAGAATCGGGACATCTGCCATGCCAGGTGTACCGAGAGAATTTGCTGAGCACCATCTTAATGTGGATCCTAAGATGAAACATGTCCAACAATTCCTCCATCGTTTTAACAAGGAGAGACGCAAGGCTATTAGAGAAGAACTGGCCTGACTCTTCGCCGTCGGGTTCATAGTTGAAGTTTTTCACCCTCAGTGGTTAGCTAATCATGTGCTTGTGCTCAAGAAGAATGGCATTTGGCATATGTGTGTTGATTACACAGATCTTAACAAGGCTTGTCCAACTGATCTGTTTGCTCTTCCCCGTATTGACCAAATCATTGATGCAACGGTGGGTTGTGAGAGTTTGTGTTTCCTGGATGCTTATTCTGGTTATCATCTGATCAAGATGGTAGTTGAGGATCAGGAGAAGACAACCTTCATCACACCCTTTGGAGCTTTTTGCTATGTCTCTATGCCTTTTGGGCTTAATAGTGCTCAGGCAACTTACCAGTGTTGTGTTTGGAATTGCTTTCATGGGCAGATTGGATGCAATGTTCATGCTTATGTTGATGAAATTTTGGCTAAGTCCAGGAAGAAGGAGACACTGCTTGAAGATTTGAAGGAAACTTTTGATAATCTTCGGGTTTACAAGATGATGCTTAACCTGGCCAAGTGCGCTTTTGGTCTACCTATAGGAAAATTGATAGGTTTTCTAGTTTTAGAAAGGGGCATTGAATCTAACCTGGAGAAGATCGAGGCTATCACCTCTCTGTCTAAGTCGGCATGTATCAATGATGTTCAATGCCTGGCGGGTTGTATTGCAGCCCTGAGCCGGTTTATAAGCCGCCCTAGTGAAAAGGCGATTCCCCTGTACCAGATGATGCAAAAGACTGATCATTTCATCTGGAGTGATGCTGCTAATGAGGCTTTTGAGACGCTTAAGAAGCAGTTGGTTGAGCCGCCCATCTTGGCTTCTCTGACCGACAAGGAGCCTTTGCTCTTGTACATGCCAGCTAATAACAAGGTTGTAAGCGTGGCAGTTGTTGTGGAATGAAAGGAGGCGCGCAAAGAGTATCTGGCTCAGAGGCCGACTTATTATGCCAGTGAAGTCTTGACGGAGTCCAAGAGAGATACCCACATTGGCAGAAGCTGGTGTTTGGGGTCTTCATGGCCAGCCACAAACTCAAGCATTATTTCCTTGGGCATCCAATCACTTTGGTCAGTTCTGCTCCTTTAGGGGATATAATTCAAAATAGAGAGGCCACTGGCCGGTTTGCTAAGTGGGAAATTGAGCTTGGGCCACATCATCTGAAATACGTGCCTAGAACAGCCATCAAGTCTCAAGCTTTGGTGGATTTTATCAATGATTGCACAGAACATCAGACACCTGAAGAGAATCCAAACAATACATATTGGATGATACACTTTGATGGATCCAGGCAGTTAAAAGGCTCGGGGGCTATAGTTATTTTATCTTCCCCATGAGGTGATAAGTTTTGCTATGTCTTGAGACCTATGTTTCCCTATACTAACAATGCAGCTGAGTATGAAGCTTTACTACATGGGCTCTGTATGGCCAAGGAGATGAACTTGAGCCGGGTAAGATGCCTTGGCGACTTAGCTCTTGTAGCACAACAAGTATCAGGGAAGTGGGATTCTAAAGACCTGCTCATGGCGACTTATAGTCAGGCAGTGACCAATATTGCTGGTCACTTTAAAGCTTATCAAGTGGATCACATAGACCAGCGACAAAATGAGGCAGCTGATGCACTGTCCCGGCTGGGGTCTCAGCGTAAGCCGGTTCCCCCTAATGTGTTCCTTGATGTGCTGCACAATCCTTTGGTCAAGCTACCTTCAGAGAAAGACATAGCCATCCTTGACTCGGTGGGACAGTTGGTGGCGCCTGTACGTGCTATTCCAAATTGGACAATGCCTTATATGGCTTATCTGACTCAAGGCGAGTTGCGAGAAGATGAACTTTTTGCACGACAGATCATAAGGCAGTCTAAGTCCATGACGATTGTTAATGGCGAGTTACAGAGATGTAGTGTGACCGGCGTGTTCCAATGTTGTGTTTCCCCTGATGAAGGCCGATAAATTTTGCAGGAAATTCATGCCGACAACTGTGGTCATCATGCCGGACCAAGATCTCTTGTGGCTAAGGCTTTTCGGTGTGGTTTTTTCTGGTTGACGGCTCACGCTGATGCAGAGGACATTGTCCGTAAGTGTGATGGTTGACAGAAATCTGCACGCCAAGATGATGTGTCGGCTCAGGAATTGCAGATGATCCCAATAACCTGGCTATTTGCGGTCTGGGGGCTTGATATGGTCAGGCTCTTCAAAAGGTATAAGGACTAGAAGACCCACCTTTTGGTTGTAGTTGACAAATTTACAAAGTGGGTTGAAGCAGGGCCAGTCAGCAATTGTGAGGTGGCAACTAAAGTTCGGTTTATAAAGAAGCTCATCTTCCATTTTGGTAATCCTCATAGTATCATCACTAAAGATGGGACAGATCTGTCTAAAGGTGCTATGAAAGAATTCTGACAAAGAGATCACATCCGGCTTGATGTTTCATCTGTGGCTCATCCATAGTCCAATGGCTAGGCCAAACGAGCTAACTAGGAAATATAGCAAGGAATCAAGCCCCGACTTATGGTTGCCTTGAAGGGCACTTGAGGGAGTCCTGGATTAGGGGGTGTTCGGGTAGCCGGACTATACCTTCAGCCGGACTCCGGGACTATGAAGATACAAGATTGAAGACTTCGTCCCGTGTCCGGATGGGACTTTCCTTAGCGTGGAAGGCAAGCTTGGCGATGCGGATATTCAAGATCTCCTACCGTTGTAACCGACTTTGTGTAACCCTAACCCTCTCCGGTGTCTATATAAACCAGGGGATTTTAGTCCGTAGGACAACTTCATATACAACAATCATACCATAGGCTAGCTTCTAGGGTTTAGCCTCCTTGATCTCGTGGTAGATCTACTCTTGTACTACCCATATCATCAATATTAATCGAGCAGGACATAGGGTTTTACCTCCATCAAGAGGGCCCGAACCTGGGTAAAACATTGTGTCCCTTATCTCCTGTTACCATCCGCCTAGACGCATAGTTCGGGACCCCCTACCCGAGATCCGCCGGTTTTGACACCGACATTGGTGCTTTCATTGAGAGTTCCTCTGTGTCGTCGCTTTTAGGCCCAATGGCTCCTTCGATCATCAACAACGATGCAGTCCAGGGTGAGACCCTTCTCTCCGGACAGATCTTCGTCTTCGGCGGCTTCGCACTGCGGGCCAATTCGCTTGGCCACCTTGAGCAGACCGAAAGCTACGCCCCTGGCCATCAGGTCAGGTTTGGTAGCCTAAACTACACGGCCGACATCCGCGGGGACTTGATCTTCGACGGATTCGAGCCACAGCCAAGCGCGCCGCACTGTCTCGATGGGCATGATATAGCTCTGCCACCGAACAGCGCCTTGGAGGCCGCACACGCATCGGTTCCGACCATTGATTCAGAACCTACTACGCCGATCGAGGATCAGCGGTTGAACGCTGCCTTAGGGGCTGCGATCTCAGAGGCGATCGAGCCGAACTCCAGCCCCGCACTCCGCATGGCCCGTGACTCTGAGGAGCCGGATTCCTCTCCGAACTCCGAACTCCGAGCCCCCCGCACCCCTGCCGATTGAATCCGATTGGGCGCCGATAATGGAGTTCACTGCCGCGGACATCTTTCAGCACTCGCCCTTCGGTGACATCCTGAATTCGCTAAAGTCTCTCTCTTTATCAGGAGAGCCCCGGCCGGACTACGGTCAGCAAGGATGGGATTTGGATGATGAAGAAATTCAAAACCCACCCACCACGCACTTCGTAGCCACTGTCGACGACTTAACCGACATCTCGACTTCGACTCCGAAGACATCGACGGTATGGACGAGATGCAGGAGACAACCAAGAACCAACGTCTATAGGGCATCAGACAACCACCTCATCTCATGATGTGTACATGGTGGATACCCCTAAAGGAAGCAACAACGAGGAAAACGGGGATGGAAAGAGGGATCGATCTCTCGAAAAACAATCAAAGCATCGGCGTAAACGCCGACCCAAGCCCCGCCTCGATAAAGACCCATCCATAGAGCAGGAAGAGCCAGTAGACGACGAGCATCCCTTAGAGCAACTGTCCCAACAGGACAACCCGGATAGAGAAACCGAACATCCCTCCCCCGGCGAAAATGGCATTCCGGACGACCCTACGCCAGACAAGCCCACGAAGCAGAAGAACCTCCACAAACGGCTCGTTGCAACAGCACGCAGCCTGAAAAAGTAGAAGCGGAAGCTAAAAACTGCGGAAGATGCACTCAGGATCAGATGGAGTAAAGTAATCAACACCGCGGACAAATACGGCGACAGTCGCCGCACTAAAAGCTATCCGAAGAGAAAGCTACTGCCTGAATTCGACGAGGAGGCCTCGGAGCCCTCGCATTCCAAAAGTGAGAAAGCCACACGGTCGGATAGACGACCCCATGGCCAGCATAAAGCGGCAAGTAGCGCCACACTTAAGCTGGCATGCGACCCGCTTAAAGATTCGCATCATGGCCCAGCCAGGTCCATTTACGGGCCAAGAAAGCAAGCTCTCGTAAGCAATGCAATAAAGCCATTATCAGAATCCGGCACACCCAAATACAGGGGTGCCGCACACCCCCTATGTTTCACTGATGAGGTCCTGGATTATGAATTTCCAGCGGGATTCAAACCCGTAAACATAGAGGCATATGATGGAACAACAGACCCCGGAGTCTGGATCGAGGATTATATCCTCCACATACATATGGCTAGAGGAGACGACCTCCACGCCATAAAATACTTACCCCTCAAGCTTAAAGGGCCAGCCCGGCACTGGCTCAAAAGCCTTCCTAAAAACACAATCGGAAGCTGGGAAGTGCTCGAGGACGCTTTCTGAGCAAATTTTCAAGGAACCTATGTCCGCCCTCCGTATGCAGACGATCTTAGTCACATAACTCAACAGCCCGAAGAGTCAGCTCGGCAATTCTGGAATAGATTTCTTACTAAAAAGAATCAGATAGTCGACTGTCCAGACGCTGAAGCCTTAGCGGCTTTCAGGCATAATGTCCGAGACGAATGGCTTGCCAGACACCTCAGCCAAGAAAAGCCAAGAACAATGGCCGCACTAACAAGCCTCATGAGCCGCTTTTGCGCAGGAGAGGACAGCTGGTTGGCAAGATGCAGCACCAGTGACCCAAGTACATGCGAAACTAGGGATGGAAACGGAAAACTGTGACGCAATAAGGACCGTCGCTGGACCAAAGGAAAAAAGTCCGAAGAGCACGGAAGTCAACGCCGGATTCAAAAGCTCACAACAGAATCAGAAAAAGCCGCCCCTCCAAGATAACAGGGACGACCTATCCAACCTAAACAAAATCTTGGATAGGATATGTCAAATACACAGCACTCCCGGAAAGCCTGCTAACCATACCCACAGAGATTGTTGGGTTTTCAAACAATCCGGCAGACTCAACGCCGAACACAAGGGGCTCGACACACCAAGCGAAGACGAGGACGAACCCCAAAAGCAGAGTACCAGGAAACAAAAGAATTTTCCACAAGAAGTAAAAACAGTAAACTTACTCCACATAACAAAACGCGCAGCGCCCATAAAGGTACGCGCCCCACGGCCTATCCCAAAGGAATCCCGCCACTGGTTGTCAAAACCAATCATCGTCGATCATCTGGATTATTCTAGAAGTATCAGGAACCCAGGATGGACTGCCCTGGTACTCGATCCAATAATTGGCGGACTCCAGTTTTCAAATGTCCTTATGGACGGTGGCAGCGGACTCAACCTGATATATCAGGAATCAATCCGCCACATGGGGATCGACCCAAAAAGAATTCGCCACAGCAAAACCTCCTTTCAAGTAGTAACGCCAGGTCCGGACACCCATTGCATGGGCTTTCTCCGGCTCGAGGTTATTTTAGGCTCTGCCGATAACTTCCGTCGCGAAAAGCTGACTTTCCACATCATCCCATTCTCAAGTCGATACCAAGCACTACTGGGACGCGAAGCTTTCGCCCGCTTTAACGCAATACCGCATTATGCATCTCTTACGCTTAAGATGCCCGGTCCACGCGGCATCATCTCCTTAAAGGGGAAGCAGTGAGAACACCTCCCCCAAGCGGAGGATTATACGTCCGCTTTAACGACCCCACAACACAACGGCTTCACCAGCCAGAACATCGGAACAGGTCATTAAGACCACGGACACAGATAGACGAGTCCGGCACAAACGTATCGTTGATAAAGGCTTAGTGGCCATATACCCCTATACTAGGGGCTTCACACGTATAAAATAAGAGACAATAAAGCTCAATTTTTCATATTTTACTTTACACTTTGTTTATTTCATATAACTTTTTGTTCGGCACGCCCCTTTTTCAACTTAGTTGCTCTCTTTTTACAGATGAACCATGCCGCGCCCGTCCAGGATACGACACAACGGAGACACAGGCGCAGACGTGTAGTAGGGACCCGTTACAAGGATTCTTTTCAGATTAAGACCCTGCGTAAACCTTTTTTACTGTATCTTGTTGATACACATCCCCTGGTTCTATGACCAAGGAGGTGGCTGGCGTCTTGGCATGTGGCCACGTCAGAATTCTTGCGCGTACCTGGACACTAGGGGCTTATACCTCAGGGCGTTACCTCGCCCGCTCTCATAAAGACCAAATACCTTAGGGAGTGTTCGGCGTCGCGAGTTTGGCCTTATATGCATCAGCTCCGAGTCATGATTTTGGTCAAATGTTGGGTTGCCCGGCTCCTGTGTTCGGCCGCCTTACGTTCCGCTCTAGCGGCTAAGGCGGCACCAGGAGAACTACTACGATTGTGCCCTGGTTCAGCCAGGCGAGCACCTCAGTAGAGAAAGCCGAAAACCGACTGTCATGATATGGTGTGAGACTGGTCAACCACTCGATGACTCTCCAGAATCTGTAGGATTCCTCCGCATTAACGAAGGGCCGTTTCCCGGCTAGGCACACACGCGCCCCGAATTCGGGCGAGCACAGTCGCCACCAGGGGCTACCTAAATAGTCCCATTGTCAAGCTCCTATGGCTAAGTGAAAGTGTTAAAGCATTATAGTCCAGTTGCCTAGCTCGCTGCGTTATCACCTCCTTTGTAGGACCAAGACGTTGGATTAAGTGTGAAAATGCGCCTTCTGCGAGCACCCCCGCACTATGTGCATGGGGGCTGAAGCCAACGACTGCAATCTTTCAGATTTTGTATATATATCTTAAAACGGCCACACAGGAGGTGTCCCAAATACTTGCAGGCACAAGTATAAAAGGCTACTATAATTCTTCAAAATATTGCTTTATAATTACATATGCTATCAGAACATAGCATCCTTCGAGCACTGCGCCTCTATTACACGAGCGCCTTCAAGGACTTCCTAAAAATAGTGCTCGGAGGGTACTCGGCTTTTGTCCGAATCTCGGGATGCAACAACGGTGGTCTCCATCTCTGCCCAGTATGTTTTGACACGGGCAAGAGCCATCCGTGCGCCCTCTATGCATGCTGACCTCTTCATCGCGTTGATACATGGCACCGCGCCAAGGAATTGCTGCACCAAGCTGAAATAACTCTTCGGCTCCGATCTGCCCGGCCACAGATGACCCATGACGTACTTCATGGCGAGTCCGGACAATCTATTCAGTTCGGCCCATTGAGCCAAACGATCGTCCACTGCCAGCGGACGCTCTGGATTGTGAAATTGCGACCAGAAAAGCCTTTCCACTTTCGCGATCTTCTTGATCTCGAAAGTGTTCGGTCGCATCAGCAGCGCTCGCTGCCAAATCCAGATAGGTGTCCTCCGCACTCCACATCCGGTCCAACGGAGCAAACTTCGGATCACAAAACTTCCTCCGCAGCATAAAGGGCTTTCCAGCCGCAATCTGTCCGGCCTGACGCAGCTCCTCCTTCGCAGCTCTCATCGCAGAGCGAGCATCCTTGGCATCAGCAACGGCCTTCTCTAAGTCCGTCTGTCTCGCCCGGTCTTCTTTCTCAAGAAATTTGCAACGGTCAGCAGCACTTTTTAACTTCACGGCCATCTCGGCCACCTCCTTCCTGCTCCGGCAGTGAGCAGCCTATTCGGCTCTCAGCTCTTCAAGGGCCTTCTCGGCAGCCGCATCACTTTTCCTGGCTTGTTCCTTAGCTCGGGCAAGTTCCGCCTGGAGACTCTCCACGGCGGCCGCACCATCTGCGTCAAGCACACACATTGTAAGATACTGGCATAATGCTCCTCTTACCAGATGCAGCCCGAGGAATTGCATACCTTGAGCCTCATCAAGCCGCTCGTTGAAGAGCGCGATGTCGGCATCTGCCACGTCAAGTTGCCGCTTTAGTTCGGCAAAATCATCAGTTCGGCTCGATTCTGGACGCTTCGCCACCTGTATACAAAGGCGACATTTTAGACCTGGGATTATGATCCTCTGCGCGCCGTCAATTTTGACAACGCACAGAGTCTCAGGGGCTACTATCTACACAGGGCGCATCTTGTTTATGCGCAACTGACAAAGAAGTACATTATCAAACGTACCTCAAAACCCGTCAGCAAACTTCTGACGGCCTCATGCAATCCGCTTCCCGCGGACGAAATCCTTCCAATCACCGAACCCATCAATGCACGGTGCTCCTCTCAGATAGAAGCTCGCCCCAGCAGAATCATCAGCTCCTCCGACCGCGCACCGGACGGTGCCGGACTCGTCCTATGACCTCCATCGAAGGCCGGACGGGGAGAAACTTGGGGGCCACATGGCTACCTTCCATCCCTGCCGGATTCGGAGAAACCCTCCGTGACGACACCTCAGGGTCGCCCGCCTCGCCAGGCGGTACGGCAGGGGGAGGCGTTCCACTCTCCATCATCTCCAGAAGAAGATCCCCCGAAGACGAGCTCTGCTGAGAAGGGCTGAGGTCCGAGCTACAAAGTGAAATTTCGGTTAATCTTCTCAGATAAAAAGCAAGGATTTCTCTCATCCCTCTAAAGGAAAATATTTCTCTACTTACGGCTCGCTGGAGGGCTGATCCCTTTGAGGGCGTAGTTCGGCCGAGGATCTCCCCGGTGTCGGACCCTCTGACGAGGAATTTTTCCCCCGCTTTGATGCCGTGGTCTCCGGGTCGTCAGAGGCGGCCCTCTTCTTCCCCTTAGGAGAGGAATTGTCGGTTCCTCCCTTCGGAGCAGCCTCCTTCGAGGAGTCCATGGTTTCCTTGTCCTCCCCCTCACTTCCCTCCAAAGGCACGATCTTCAACATCCTAACTAGCACGGGATCCAGCCTGATCTCAGGAAGGGGAGCCGGACACCTGATCAGCTTTGCCTTTGCTATCCACTCCTGTTTAAAAGGACAGCTCTTTTAGGGGCGAATTTATGACAATTTTACAGATAGCGAGTCCGGGCACAAGGTTACTTACTTGAGTATCCGGGCGATTGCAGCTTAAACCTGGGTCCTCGGTCAAATCCGGACACATTGCTTGTGATCCGAAGAACATTTTATACATCTCCGCGGGCGTTGCGCCCATAAAATGCTGGAGAGCTCGTGGTCCCTCTGGATTAAACTCCCACGGACGAAGGGAGCAACGTTTGCCGGGCAGTGTTCGGCGAATCAACATGACCTGCGTCACCTTAACCAGGTTGAGGTCTCTTCCTAAGAGATCCCTGATGCGGCCCTGCAACAAGGGCACATCTTTGGATAACCCCCAATCTAATCCTTTGTTGACCCATGACGCTAGCCGTGGTGGGGGACCCGAGCGAAAGGCAGGAGGTGCCGCCCACTTGGCGCTCCTGGGAGCGGTGATATAGAACCACTCTCGTTGCCACAAGCCGAGCTCCTCTTGAAAGGAGCCCTCGGGCCATGAAGCATCAGCATTCTTACTTATGACAGTGCCTCCGCACTCTGCGTGCCGTCCCTCGATCATCTTCTGCTCCACTCCAAAAGTCTTGAGCCATAATCCGAAGTGAGGAGTAACACGGAGGAATGCTTCACACACAACGATGAATGAGGAAATGTGGAGGATGGACTCCGGAGCTAAGTCATGAAATTCCAACCCATAATAGAACATCAGCCCCCTCACAAAGGGATCCATCGGGAAGCCTAACCCCTGAAGGAAGTGAGACATGAACACTACGCTCTCACTGGGCTGGGGACCGGGGATAGCCTGCCTTTGAGCAGGCAACCTATGCGAAATTTCGGTGGTCAAGAACTTAGCCTCTCTCAACTTTAGCACGTCCTCCTCCGTGATGGAGGAAGGCATCCATCGGCCTTGAAGGTCGGAACCGGACATTGTCGAAGGTCCGAAGCGCCTGGAATCTGGAGCCTAGGGTGTTGGAACTCGAGGCGACGGGCGAACTTGTTTTGAGATTGGGGAAAAGGAGTAAGGCCCTGGTCTCTTTATAAGAGGTCGAATACCAGGAGCCCTCCCCGTAACCGTTTGGGACTCGCCTTTAATCGAGAAGACATGCTAACGGGCACGATTGGGTTACCCACGTCCGTATTGATGAGAATCCCGTAAATAAAGGGGACACGATCTCTGCTTTGACAAGACGTGCCAAGGAAACCGCCTCGCAAAACACGCTGAGGTGGAAAAGTGAAAACGATTCGAATAAAGGCTTGGCCGTAGTGTGATGTCACGCTGCGGAGTACGTCAGCGGATTAAGATTTGTGTTAATATTATTCTCTCTGTGGCAATACGTGGAAACTTATTTTGCAGAGCCGGACACTACTCTTGGTGTTTACAAACTTTTATGAAGAATTTGGAGGAGGAACCTGCCTTGCAATGCCGAAGACAATCTGCGCATCGGACTCGTCATCATTGAAGCCTGGTTCAGGGGCTACTGAGGGAGTCCTGGATTAGGGGGTGTTCGGGTAGCCGGACTATACCTTCAGCCGGACTCCAGGACTATGAAGATACAAGATTGAAGACTTCGTCCCGTGTCCGGATGGGACTTTCCTTGGCGTGGAAGGCAAGCTTGGCGATGCGGATATTCAAGATCTCCTACCGTTGTAACCGACTTTGTGTAACCCTAACCCTCTCCGGTGTCTATATAAACCGGGGGATTTTAGTCCGTAGGACAACTTCATATACAACAATCATACCATAGGCTAGCTTCTAGGGTTTAGCCTCCTTGATCTCGTGGTAGATCTACTCTTGTACTACCCATATCATCAATATTAATCGAGCAGGACATAGGGTTTTACCTCCATCAAGAGGGCCCGAACCTGGGTAAAACAGTGTGTCCCTTGTCTCCTGTTACCATCCGCCTAGACGCACAGTTCGGGACCCCCTACCCGAGATCCGCCGGTTTTGACACCGACAGCACTCCAGGTTGTTGGGTTGAGGAGCTTCCTGCAGTCCTTTGGAGCATCAGGACTACCCCCAACAGATGAACAGGCTACATGCCATTCTTCATGGTTTATGGCGTAGAGGCGGTTCTCCCAAGAGTATTCGTCATGGCTCGCCCAGGGTGGCAGCTTATGTTGAAACAGACAACAAGACGGTGCGTCAAAATGCTTTGGATGCCTTGGAAGAAGAATGCAATCTCGTGGCGGCTCGGTCTGCGGTTTACCAGCAAGAGCTGCTTCGCTAACATAGCCACAGAGGTCGAAGCCGTACATTCCAGGAGGGCAACTTAGTGCTCCGTTTGATTCAAGATCAGACTAGCATGCATAATCTTTCACCTCCTTGGGAAGGGCCTTTTGTGGTTAGCAAAAACCTCAACAATGGGTCATATATCTCATCAACATACGTGAACAAAATAAGTCACGTACCTCTGAGGAGGAGATCAACATGCCCTCGAACATTTCTCATCTTCGGCCTTACTATACCTGAGCCACTGGCTCCAATCATTGTACATACATATCATGAATATATTTTATGATCAAATACAACTAAGTCGACATCCCTGAAACTCAGGGCCTCTATCGTTTCATCTCATATATTGTGCATGAGTCTTTTATTTGTTGATCATAGGTCACTTGGGGGCTTCCAACTCATCGAGTTTAGCTTTCTCACCCTCTTGACCTAGCAAAAATGCCACATTATTGGTTAAACCTACCTGTATGCTTGATGCTACTCTGAAAAGATGACCCGCTGTACTCTTGACAAGTCAATCTTTATGACCCTGAACTTGTCAAGGTTAAAACTCCGACTTAAGTCATGTGAGAGCCGGCTTACGGAAAGCAAGGATAAACCAAGGATATCATGCCAGCTTCATCAAAGCAAGACATGAGCCTCGAAAGCCAATCTTTTTTGTGAGCCCCGAAAGCCGACTTACAATTTACTCAATACATATGAATATTGTTATCTCTGTTTTTTGTAGGATATTTTAAATTCTTAATCACATTATGGCAATGACAATACGTCTGCGGGTCAAAAGAACTCCGGGTTGCTAGTGATGGCTACTGAGCCTTTATTGACCATAAGTCACCAGGTTATCAACCCACAATTGCTTTTAAGCATTCAATTATCGTGACTGTAAAGTCGCTAGTATATATAACTGTCTGGATTATTGCACACTGATATGTCTCCAACGTATCTATAATTTTCGATTGTTCCATGTTGTTATATTGTCATTCTTGGATGTTTTACAATCATTTTATAGCAACTTTATATCATTTTTTGGGACTAACCTATTGACATAGTGCCCAGTGCCAGTTGCTGTTTTTTGCTTGTTTTTTACATCACAGGAAATCAATACCAAACGGAGTCCAAACACAGTGAAACTTTTTGGATAGTTTTTTTGGACCAAAAGACATCTAGTGGCCCAAAGAAGTACCAGATGGGTGCCCCACTTTCAAGCACGCGGCAGGGATTTGACTTCCCCTAGGGGTAGGGAGTATTATGAAAGGAGGTTAATCATAGATTAGCAAAAACCCTAGAATAAATTCTTCCTGGGTAGATGACCGAGTGGTTAATGGGGATGAACTGTAAATTCGTTGACAATGTCTACGCTGGTTCAAATCCAGCTCGTCCCAAACCAAAAATCTAGGGCTTCGTGAATATGAACTAAATCATTTTGATTTTCTTCCATAAAATAAAATGTTTGATCTATAGGTATAAAAGATAAAGAAAAAAGGGAAAAAAATCTAATCCATATCTCACTCATTCATTTCTTACAAACAAAAGAGTTTTTCTTATTGAAGGCTGGATTATTATCCATTTTTAGTGATAAAAAATCACGACATACTAGTTATGTCACACTCACTATACCCATGTATAATATAGTATGTGGGTATGTAGTATATGATTCATCTATTTCTTAGAGTACAAAAGACTAATCGAATCTTCTTATGGTTCTATTTAAGAATGGGTATGCCATACACCCTGCGGGGATTGTAGTTCAATTGGTCAGAGCACCGCCCTGTCAAGGCGGAATCTACGGGTTCGAGCCCCGTCATTCCCGAACAAGGGTTCAATGAATGGAGAAATTGATATTTCCTTTTTCCATGAAAAAGGGGCAGGGAGCAAGATCAAATACCCACAGGGCACCCTTACTTCACTTTTTTATTTTGCATCTCTCATTAAAGAGGGAGGGAAGGCGTATAGGAAATTTTTTTCACTACTCCCGATCAATAAAGATAAAGAAAGACACACATACGATATGTGGATTAGTAGAATTTAGGATATTATATTACTCTATCTTTGTTTATGATGGTACCATCCTCATCTTAATTTCCTATTCCACTCATATGGAATAGAGTACTGGTATTTTACGGCGGGCACAACCTACTTGGGCGCGCCTGGAGGCCCAGGCGCGCCCTGGTGGGTTGTGCCCACCTCCGTGGCCTCGTGCACCGCCTCTTCGCCCTATGAATAACCAAATATTCCAGAACCCCCTGAAGGAAACCCTAGATCAGAAGTTTCGCCGCTGCAAGCCTCTGTAGCCACGAAAAACCAATCTAGATCCCGTTCTGGCACTCTGCCGGAGGGGGAAATCATCACCGGTGTCCATCTTCATCATCCCGGCAGCCACCATGATGAGGAGGGAGTAGTCCACCCACAGGGCTAAGGGTTTGTACCAGTAGCTATGTCTTTAATCTGCCTCTCTCGTGTTCTTTAGATGTCACGATCTTGATGTATCACGGGCTTTGTTAATATAGTTGGACCATATGGTGTTTTCCCCTCTCTATCTTGTTGTGATGAATTGAGTTTTCCCTTTGAGATTTTGTTCTTATCGGATTGAATACTTTTGTGGATTTGAGAGCACTTGATATATGTATTGCATATGAATACGCATAGTGACAATGGGGTATCGTATTGATTCACTTGATATACGTTTTGGCACTCAACTCGCAGATTCCTAAGGTAACATTGGGGTAATCTGTGCATAGGGGTTGATGCACGTTCTTGTATTTGTTTCTCTGGTAGGAATATTGGGGCACTCTTTGAGGTTCTTTGTGTTGGATTGAGTATTATGAATCTGAAATTATTTGGTGTTATTTTAGTACGAACTCTTGGATAGATCGATCGGAAAGAATAGCTCTGAGGTGGTTTCATACCCTACAAACAATTTCTTCTTATGTTCTCCGCTAGATAGGGACTTTGGAGTGATTCTTCATCGCACGTTGAGGGATGGTTATGTGATCCAATTAGATTAGCATTGTTGAGAGATTGCACTAGTGAAAGTACCGACCCTAGGCCTCATTTTCAAGCATTGCAATACCGTTTGTGCTTCGTTTTATCAATTGCTACCTTACTGATTTTTATTGTTCTTATTACAAAAATAAATATCTACTGTCCATATTACACTTATATCACCATCTCTTTGACGAACTAGTGCCCCTATACAAATTACCATTGTATTTGGTGCACTAGTAGAGGGACTAAAGGGTCGGGACTAAAGGGTCGGTACTAAAGCCCAACACCTTTAGTCCCGGTTCACTTATGAACTGGGACATATGGTGCTCCACATGGCCACTGTGGTGAGCCCAGGCAGGAGGGCCTCTGGTCCCGGTTGGTAACACCAACCGGGACCAAAAAGCATCCACGCGTGAGCAGCTCAGGAGCTGGGGTTTTGTTTTTTAAAGGGGGTGGGGGGGTTGGGGTTTTGGAGGGTTAATTTAGGGGTTTCATATATTGTGTTAGCTAGCTAATAGAGAGAAGTGACCTCTCTTATCTCCGTGCTTGGTCGATGCTACATACTATACGTATAGAGAAAACTCGAGATGCTAGCTAGTAAGCAAATGAAGGAAACCATTAAGTACAGAAGAACATCATGAACATATACAGAGAGAAGTGATCGACCTCTCCTTCTCCGAGAGATTGGTCGAACAGCAAGTTTTCGTATATCTATCCGATGCTACTAGCTACATATATACAATATAAGATCCCTTACAATCCCTAACATCTGAAGTCAAGTGCCACATGGTGTTCTCCAGCTGGATTGATGACGTGGTCAAGAAAGAATCCTGCCAATTCCTCTTGAATTGCTCGTATGCGATCTTTTGGTAGGAGTTCATCCCGCATTTGCCTGATCTAAATTGAAGAAGAGGGTCAATACATGTGTATGAATGAAACTCAACACAAATGATGGTAATAAAATAAAATTTGAATATTTTTGCTTACGCACTTCGTATTGTTTTTCAGAGTAGCCCCGCTTATTAGAGGCCGTCGCGTTGTAGATGAACTCACAAACGTAGTATCCACAAAAGTCATTTCCGGCTTCCTTCCACAAGCACTTTACAAGAAATAGAGGTCAATCAAACTGATAAGCAAGCATGCTAAATGGTATTGATGAAACTAGCTAGAATCAATGGGAGATGCGTGGAACTAGGTAGTAGTACTTACTTTTGGGTGTTTAAATCGCAGCTCGGTCGGCAATCCCGGAGAAATTGCGGTGAACTCTTTCCAAACCCTACCAGACAAAGAAAATAATTAATTGATATAAGGAAATAAACAAAGTTGCCAATATGGTGCGGTAATGATCGATTGAACTTACTTCTAGAGCATTCGAGTCATGTTCGCATAGTCCTTGGGATCTTTTTGTCTTGAGTCTAAGACAGTTACTTCTCCCTGCTCAAGCTTAATTTCTAGGAGAATAAAGTGGAAGTTGTGCACGCATGCATAACTTATCAGTTACATTACTATAACCTCAAGTAATAAGGGAAACCGAATGCGCACAGGACAGTAACACTCACTTGAAGTTGTAAGGAAATAGTATTTTATCTTTGCCTTGATTTTTGACCAACGAATGTAGCAAGTTATCCTTGGTTTCTGAGACATTGTGTTAACTGTCCATTCATGTATGACATTTCGGTTAATGAACCCAATGTCAAAGATTTGTGATTTTTTGCATTTGACGATCTTCAATCAGCATAATATAGTGAGGATAATTATATATACATGCAATGAAAGAGCTGAGCTATATATAGAGACTTAATTACAGAAGTAGTACTTATAGACAGTAGCAAGCCACAATTGATTTGTCGAGGGCCTTTTGATTGTAGATCTGGAAAAACTCGTCAAAATTAATAGTAATCAGATCTTGTCCAATGAAGTCATGCTCCTCTTTAATTCTCATCGTCAAAGCATCCTTCCCAGACTTGCTGCAGGTTTCCATGTTCCATTGATGGAATCTTCGCATCATCGTTGTTAGAGGAGGACTTCCATCTTTGACGAGAGGCTTCCTGTACAGGTATCTGAATTGGTCCACCTCCATTGTATCAAACACTACATCATCGCCCACGTAATCAGCAGGATTGGTACCGAGCACCATCCCTGGCAGATTTGCAACTATATCACTAGACACTTTGAGTAGGGGGCGCGATTGGTTCGCCTGTTTGTTGAGCTGGGGAATTTTTTCCCACTTCTTCGTTCTGCTAACCTTTTATCACTTGAAGTAGTTCCCGACCGACACGCATCTTCCAATGTATTTTTAAGAGGGCGGACATGGTTGTCATCTGGCGAAGGTGGTGGTGGTCGCTTCAGGGCATTGATAGTGTGCTTCACTTTCACCGGATCTATCATTTCCTTCGGAGGTGGAGGTTTCTTTTCAAAAAAGTCCCTCACTTGGGCTTCACAGATCTTGGGGTTTTCCTCCACGGTCCTCTCGTATGGTAACTTTTCAGGAGTCTTGAGAGATTGGCTATGTCTGTATTGCCTCCCTCCTCTAGCTGTACTGCTAGCCGCCGGAGTGGTGGCGTCTCTCTTCCATTGTTGCTTACGAGGTGGAGAGGGAGGCGGAGTGCTCCGACGCGCCAGAGCAGCCGGAGCGGCGGCGTTTGTCTTCCACCATTGCTGACGAGGCGTAGGAGGAGGCGGACTGCTCGGACGCGCTGGAGGATGCAAAGGAGATGGCGGGGTGCCAGTCTCACCCGCCGGAGTAGCCAAAGAAGGAGGCGGAGTGCCCTGATCACTCACTGGAAAAGGAGGAGGAGGAGGCGGAGTGCCCTGACTCGCCGGAGGAGGAGGAGGGGGCGGAGGCATCCAGTTCGGAAGCTTGAAGTGCTCCTTCCGCCATAGACATGGAGTCTTCAGAGCAAGGCCCAACTGAGTCTCCCCTTCACCTATAGGGTGGTCAAGCTCGAGCTCCTCAAATCCCTCTGTTACTTCATCCACCATCACAACAGCATAGCCATGTGGAATCGGACGGCAGTGAAAAGTTCAGTCGGGTTAAGGAGGTGCAACAGAGCCGACAACCGCCTTGACTTTGAGGTTCTGGCATTGCGTCATAAGCTCGCAATGTTGAGCCTCCATGATGGCATCCACGGGGTAGCTAGGAGCCGTGAAGTTAGGCTGCTGAACAAGCTCGGTGGAAGCCACGTTGCTTCTCCACGGAGATGGCGGGGTAGCTTCTGGGGTAGCTCTGGCAGCTTGCTGGCTCTCAACTTGTTCCTCTAGCTTTTGTACTCTTGCATTCAACTTCTGCATTTTGCTCTGCTCCAGTTTCCTCTTCCTCTCCCGAGTTTTGTAATCGCTTGCGCTAGGAAACCCAACCTTCCATGTAACGGACCCTGGTGTGCCTCGTGTTCGTCCAGGGTGCTCAGGATTCCCAAGGGCCTCGGTCAGCTCGTCATTCTCTCTCTCGGGAATGAACATCCCTTGCCACGCTGCGGCGATACACTTCTGAAGCTTCTTGACAGGTGTTGCAAGTTGCTCGTCCGTCCAAACACACTTCCCTGTTTCAGGGTCCAAAGTTCCCCCAACCCCAAAGAACCAAGTCCTTGAACGGTCTGGCCAGTTCAATGTCTCTGGTTCGACCCCTTTAGCAAGCAGGTCACTCTCAGCTTTGTCCCACAACGGTCGGGCTTTGAGGTAGCCACTTGACCCCGTGAGATGGTGAAACTTCTTCTTTGCGGCATTGTTCTTGTTTGTCTTTGACATCTTCTTACTCTTGTCTGATATCTTGTAGGGTACAAATGCGGGCCAGTGATCTCTTATCTTCTCAAATCGGCCGGTGAATTTTGGAGTCTTCCCTTTGTCGACATACGTTGATTTCAACTCATTCTTCCAGCTCCTAAATAGATATGCCATCTTCTTCAGAGCACACGCCTTGACCAATGGCTCTATAACTGGCTTATTCGGATGACCAATGGCTCTATAACTGACCAATGGCAGTAGGGTGAAATTTTCCGTCAGCGAGGTCCAAAGATCATCTTTCTATCTATCGTTGACATAAGGAACTTGAGGGTCTTCGTTCTTAGGCTTATTCCATAACTGGATGCTGATCGAGATCATGTCCCTAACAACAGCCCCCCACCGAGCAAAAAATGCTTCCTTGGTCTGCCTGGGTTCAATCGGTTGGCCATCGTCCGAGATTGCTGTGATCGTGAACCTTTCATCCTGGCGCAACCTTTTTTCGGGCCTCATCTCATTACCGAAGTTTGGATCGATCCGGAGGCTATAAAAGAAGAAATAAGAGTTAATATATGTACATACCAAAACAATTAATGCATCAATTAGCTAGTCAGCACAGGCTTAATTAATATATATATATATACCTCACCGGACTTTGCAACAGCTCCCTCCTCCGTTCGGTCAACGAAGCCATCATAAGGGTCTCCTTCTTCCATCGGCATTCCATCACCGGAGCCATCATGATCATGTCCTTCCTCCTCCATTGTTCGATCACCGGAGCCTTCACCCTCTCCTTTAAGACCATCGGTGTCATTGAGATACAACAAGACATCACCTCCATTGAGGATTACTAGCACACATGCCCGTGCATTGCAACGGGATAATAAAACTACATGGATCTGACTCAATATAAGAATGGATCAACACCCCACATGTCCGTATTCTCTAGTTCAACATGATACCCTTTAATTAGAGCCAACCCGTTATATTCTCTTTTATTGACATGTGCTCACAATTTCCTTCAATTATAATTAACCTGCATATTCTCTTTTATTTGCACATGGAAGCTACCACCGTTAATAATTTATTTTTATTTTTTAGTCAATCGTCAATATTTATGGTGTCCCTTATTCTGGACAAGCCGACTTAGCTCGATATGCCTGATGCGGAGCAGGCCCAATATGAGAGTGATCGAACTCACGACCTCAAAGGCCCAGTATGAGAAATCCCACATGTTAGTAGCCAGTCAAACAAACCCGTCCTGCTAACCAATATTTAGGATGAATATTTAAGGATATACTGCAATGTCAGATTCAAAACATTTCTATTTTATTTTTTATACTTTAAAAAAAATCATAACTATGAATTGCTAAATATACTTGGCAACATGAATAATTCTCCAAATTCCAAACAATTTTTTTCAAAACCATACATTTAAAAAAACACGTACAAAAAATTTGAATGGAACATTTTTTGAAATTAAATGACATTTCTTAAAAGGATGAATCTTTTATAAAAATACGAAGTTTTTTAAATTTGTGTACAATTTTAGGAAATGGAAAAATCTTTTGAGTAGAAAATGTCTTTTCACTCCAAAACTTATTTTCAATTTTTGAACATCTCACTAAAACACGAATATTTATCAAATTTCTAACATTTGTTAAATGAAATTTTAAATCTTGAACAAATTTGGAGAAACCCCAACAATTTTTTAAAAAAATGGGAAATAATTTTCCATTTTTGAAACAAAAATTGGAACGAGTAAATTTAAAAATTGCACACATTTTTGAAAGAGGAACACAATTTTGGAATTTTTAAAACAAACTATGGAATATACTTGGGAACGTGAAGAATTTCTCCAAATTACGATCACTTTTTTTGAAAATTCCATACATTTTTGGGGAAAATAAGAACAAAAAGTTTCAATGGAGCATTTCATGAAATTCACATACATTTCATAAAAACATGAACATTTTTAGAAAAATATGAGTTTTTTAAGTTGTGCACCAATTTTGAAAATAGAAACATATTTTGAACATTCCGAAGAATTTAAGAAAATGTGTTTCTTTAATGGAAACATTATTTCTAATTTTTGAAAATATCGGCAAAACATTAATATTTTCAAATGTGGAACATTTTCAAATGCATTTTATTAATTATTGAGAAATATTTAAAAATACAGACATTTTAAAAAATGGGAATAATTATTAACATTTTTAGCAAACTTTGGAGCGAAATTTTTTTCCCAAACATTTAATAAAATTGGAACAGCTTTTTGGAATTAGTAACTTTTTACGAAAATTTGAGTAAGAAATGAATTTTGAATTTTTTTAAAAAAATTCCGAATTTAAGGAAAAAAGGAAAAGATTGACTTGGAACGGTAAAAATAAAAAATAAACAGAAAATAAAAACAGAAAGAAAGAGAAGAAGAAAAATAGAAATAAACAGAGAAAAAATGAGTGGGCCAGTCTTGGCGCCCTGTGCATATGTTGAACTATTTACCGCTCGGTACGTGAAATAGGATTTTGTGTTTCTGCGTGCGAAGGAAAAAATAAACATGAATATTTTCAAATGTTGATAATTGGTCAAATGCATTTTAATAAATATTGAGAAAATTTTAGAAATATACACATATAAAAAATTCGGAATAATTTAAATGAAGTTCATAACATTTTCTAAAAAATTTGAATTTTTGAAAAAAGAAATAATATAGACTTGGAACGGTAAAAATACAAAATTAACAAAAAATAAAAAGAGAAGAAACATAAGAAGTAAAATAGAAATGAAACACAGAATATAAAATGAGTGGCCCAGTCATGGCGCCCTGTGCGTACGTTGAACTATTTGCCGCTCTATGCGGGAAATAGGATTTTGTTTGTTGTTGCGTGGGCAGAAAAAAATCGATGGACTTTAATGGGCCATAGCGCGCGGCCCATGGACGTAGATCTTGGCAAATCTTTTTATTTTGCTAATAGACGGACGTACAAAAGTTTAGTACCACCTCGGATAGAAAAAAAATTTATTTTGATGGTGAAGGGATGAAAAAATTGGAGAAACGCACCTTGCTTTATTAGTAGGTATAGATGTCCCCCGACAACTGTTCTGTTTCCATGTCTCTTTGCTCCATAGTTTCTACAAATATTACAACATGGCAATTAATATACAAACATGAGAGATGGATATATTAGTGGCAAACAAAGACCTAGCTAGCTAGCTAGCTAATCACAACAAGGAATATTAATTAGTGGCCTCGACGTTTCTATGGTTTGGGGTGGCCTCGACAACGCTTCTAGGGTTTGGGGTGGCCTCAACGACACTCTTTTAACTTGGTAAATTTGGGTGGCCTCGATGCTTCTAAGGTTTGGGGTGGCCTCGGCAACGCTTCTAGGATTTTGGTGGCCACGACGCTTCCAGGGTTTGGCCCGGACCGACTCTCTCATGAATGTCCGACATCCGAACCGACAAGGGATTTAACAAAATGGCGCCATTCTGGATGTGCATAAAATGGTCCCTATTTTTCCTGATATCATCTACCCTTCTATAGGTCACGTTGTCTAGTGTCAAAGGATTCAAGAAAAACCATGGCTTCATCATTAGCTGGAAGTAACAGGCGCATGATGGTATGAAGCTCTCCAAAGTAATTTTGGAACAGAGTCGTGATAGGACAATTCACTTTTTGGTACGAAGTTCATCAATAGCCTTTCGAATATCGCTATTTAGATGGTCTTTGCTGAACTTCGTACCAAAAAGTGAATTATCCTATAAGGACTCCTTTCCAAAATAACTTTGGACAGCGTCATACCCACTAGTACAGCGAGGTGCTATACAAACGGTTTTTAACCCCTTTCCGCGATGGCATTTGGAACCGTCGCCTAGTGAGTGATGGTGATAGGGGGGTCCTTCCCACACGACCCAGAAACTGTCGGGGATATGGCTTTCCTAGCACACACGCTCGGCAAAATGAGTTCATGTGCGACTACCGAGCGCTCAAATATGGAAATAAGTATAGTAGAGCTAAAAAATACAATTATACAAGAGAAATTGTTTCCGGTCGCAAGTACATCCCACACAGTCAGTCCCCGCTAAACATTTCCGTTCGTATGTACATCCCACACAGTCGCTCCAAGGAAAACGTTTCCGTTCACAGGTACATCACACACAATTTTCCCCGTTAAATCGTTTGTGATAGCGTTGCCATTGCACACGATATTAACAATTTTATCATTTGTGTTATTGAATGCATCACACACTGTGCGTAGAAGAAACTATGTGGCAACGGTTGTCCATCACACACAGTTTTTATGTCGTAAACTTTTGTGCAAGGTGGCCTAACATAAGCAGTTTTCAATACAAAGTCATGTGTGATTGTTCATTAATCCAACACGGTTTATTCCTAGAAACTGTGTGCGTTATTGAATGCATCACACACAGTGTTTTCTCAATAACCATTTGCAATAGAAAAACCCAATTAGCATGATAATTATCCATTTATTAATCTAATTGACATTTCATATTAAGCACACAATATATTTCATTTTCATAATTGAAATACATCAGAGTACAACATCATATTGCTTCAGCACTCAGCTACCCCATTACACAACTACACCAGCACCAAGTTTCACATGCAACATCTATAACATTTCTAAATTAGAATCATAGACGGTACATAGATAGATGTATCTTATCTGGAAACTGCTGAAGCAGAAGGCGGATATTGAGCCTTCATTGATGTTGAAGGTCTTTGTAACTTTAGGTCAGTGCCTGTGGATGATGGACTGTCCATCCTTCGTCCTCTTCAAGAACACTTCAATATTGAACCATGGGTGTTGTATGAATACCTTCCTCGCCTCCTGACCATACAGGTGGTTTGAGAGGTAATCATCAATGAACTACTTTGGAAAGGCCTGAAAACAAGGATGTGCATAAATATCTTCTTTATATTGGAAATGGGGCAAAGGAATAAAAAAGGCAAGGTATAATAGTTAGTATCATCCTGTAGTGAACTGATGTCTTGTTCATTGTGCAGATAAAGATCTTGTTGTTTTTTGTTGCTAATTTCTTTATCCTAACAATCTTTCTGAGTTTCTTGACTTGATTGATATTCATGGACAACTCATTCCCCATAGGCAAAAGGGTCGAACAGTGGGTCAAAACCTTTGACAGTAGGACCTACATGTGCAAGACCAAATTGTAAAAAAAAACTAAATATTAGAATGGTTCCTGCAATTGCACAATAATGTGTTATTAGACAACGAACCATGCATGTGCTAACCACGATTGTAAACCACAGTGCTTCCCATTGTTTCCCTGCAACACATATAAGGTAGTTAGTCATCAGGTTAAGGAAGGGTTCGCATACTATCAGTAAAATATGTTGATGAAAAATAAGCACATTGCAGATTCATCAGATTAATTCAAGCCTCATGGAAAACCCATTGATACGTCTCCAATGTATCTACTTTTTCTCACACTTTTCCTCTTGTTTTGCACTCTAATTTGCATGATTTAAATGAAATTAACCCCGGACTGATGTTGTTTTCAGGAGAACTACCATGGTGTTGTTTTTGTGCAGAAATAAAAGTTCTTGGAATGGAATGAAACTTTTTGAGGATTTTTATACCAATAATAAGAATTTCTAGAGCCAAGACCCACCGGAGAGGGGGCCCTGGGTGGGCAGAACCTACCAAGGCGCGTCCCCCTCTCCAGGCACGCCCAGGTGGGTTGTACCCACCTGGTGGCCCCGCTGATGAACCCCCTGATACTATAAATTCACATTATTCCCAAAAAAATCAGGGAGAAAGAATTATCACAATCCACGAGACAGAGCCGCCGCCAAGCCCTGTTCTTCCTCGGGAGGGCAGATCTGGAGTCCGTTTGGGGCTCCGGAGAGGGGGATCTTCGTTCTTCGTCATCACCAACCCTTCTCCATTGCCAATTCCATGATGCCCCCCACCGGGAGTGAGTAATTCCTTCGTAGGCTCGCTGGTCGATGAGGAGTTGGATGAGAGTCATCATGTAATCGAGTTAGTTTTGTTAGGGCTTGATCCCTAGTATCCACTATGTTCTTAGATTGATGTTGCTATGACTTTGCCATGCTTAATGTTTGTCACTTTGGGCCCGGGTGCCATGATTTCAGATCTGAACCATTTATGAATTCATCATTATATCCATGTTTTAGATCCAATCTTTCAAGTTAGAGTCACCTACTACGGTTATGATCCGGCAACCCCAGAGTGACAACAACCGGGCCCACTCCCGGTGATGACCGTAGTTTGGGGAGTTCATGTATTCACTATGTCTTAATGCTTTGTTCTGGTTCTCTATTAAAAGGAGGCCTTAATATCCCTTAGTTTCCAATATGGACCCCAAAAGAGGGTCGGACAATAGATGTCATGCAAGTTGTTTTAATAAAGTATGTATGACTATTTACGGAAGACATGCCTACATTATATCGATGAAGTGGAGCTAGTGCCGTATCACCCTAGGTTATAACTGTCTCATGATGAATATCATCCAACAAGTCACCGGTCCAATGCCTATGAATTTATCTTATATTGTTTCTGCTAAGTTACTACTGCTATCATCACAATTACACTTGCTACAAAATATTGCTATCACTATTGTTGTTACCGTTGCTCTTGTCACTACTATCAAAACTATCAAACTACTTTGCTACTGCTCTCTTTGCTATAGATAATTAATCACCAGGTGTGGTTGAATTGACAACTCAGCTGCTAATACCTTCAAATATTCTTTGGCTCCCCTTGTGTCGAATCTATGAATTTGGGTTGAATACTTTACCCTTGAAAACTGTTGTGATCCCCTATACTTGTGGGTTATCAAGACCTTTTCCTGGCGCCGTTGCCAGGGAGCATAGCTATATTTGTTGAGTCACTTGGGATTATTATCATAATATCACTATGAAGAATCTGAAGGATCCAAAAACTAAGATATTTCCCTCAAGGACGAGGGGAGGTAAGGAACTATCATCCAGTTCTGCTTTAGATTCACCTTCTATTATGAGTAAACTTGCAACACCACCACGTGCTATTAATTCTGATATGTTGCAAGTTATTGATGATGCTACTTCTACTATGAATGATGCTAGAACCTTGCTTCATAATGATGATGTGCCACTTGGTGAATTTCTTGATAAACAAATTGCTAGAGTTATACAACATGATGTTGTTGAATCTGATGATGAGCTTGAAACTGAAATTCCTAAAACACCTGCTAGAACTAGCCTTGCTAGATATGAATTGCCTAAGGTACCGGAAGGTTATGTTATGAGTGAAGAAGCAACAAGAGATATTCTTGCTTGCAATGATAGAGATGATCTGGAGAAATTACTACACAAGTATAAAGAAAAATCTCTGAATGCTAGAATGAAATGTGATCCTAAGTTTTCTACTTCACCTATGTGTATTGATGATAAGGATTATGAATTCTCTATCGACCCAGAGCTAATTACTCTGGTTGAATATGATCATTTCCATGGTTATGAAACTGAAACTATTGTGGCACATCTTACGAAGTTGAATGACATAGACACCCTTTTTACTCATGATGAGAAAACTCGTTATTACTTTATTCTCAAATTATTTCCTTTCTCATAAAGGGTGATGCTAAAGCTTGGTACAATACTCTTGCTCCTGGTTGTGTGCGCAGTCCACAAGATATGGTTTATTACTTCTCTGAAAAATATTTTCCTGCTCATATGAAACAAGGTGCCTTACAGGAAATATTTAACTTTGTGAAAACTAAAGAAGAGAGACTCCCACAAGCTTGGGGGAGGCTTTGCCAATTACTTAATGCTTTGCCTGATCATCCTCTTAAGAAAAATGTAATACTTGATATCTTCTATAATGAACAAACTGATGCTTCTACGGACTTCCTAGATAGTTGTGCTGGTTGTGTTTTTAGGGAACGAACTATTGCTCAAGCTAAAGAAATATTGAATAACATATTGAAAAATTATGATGATTGGACTATTCCTGAACCACAGCCTAAACCCACTCTGAAGAAGAGGGGTATATTATATCTCAGTCCCGAAGATATGCAAGAGGTAAAGAAATCTATGAAGGAAAATGGTATTAAAGCTGAGGATGTTAAAAATTTACCTCCTGTTGAAGAAATACATGGGCTTAATACACCACCAATGCGTAAGGTGGTAGAGGTAAATTCTCTTATGAAGTTTAATGATAATGATAATCCTCACAATATGCATCCTAGTCAATGCCTTTATGAGTTTGAAAACTACATTAGGAAACAAGATCACTTCAATGCAAATGTTATGAAACAATTGAAATACAATTCTGATATGATTGCTCGCTTGAGTGACTTGTTATTTAGAATGTCAAATGATGTTAGAGGTGTTGGAAAACATGCTTCTATGGTTCAAACTCAATTAGAATAGGTTGCTAAATCTCAAAGAGAATTGCTTGATGAAATGAATCATAATATGCATGACTTTGCCTTTAGAGTTGCAACTAGAGGAGGTAAAATGACTCAGGAACCACTTTATCCTAAGGGATACCCAAAAATAATTGAACAAGATTCACAAAGAGCCAACACTAGTGCACCTAGTCCTTCTAGAAAGAAAAAGAAAATAAAAATGATAGGACTTTGCACACTTCTAGTGAACCTGAAATAGAAAAACTTCCTGATGATGAAAATGAAGTTTCTATCTCTGATGCTTAAACTCAATCTGGTAATGAACACTCACCTAATGATAATGAAAAAGATAATGATGAGGTTCATGAAGACTCTCAACCAACCAATGATAAAGAACCAGATAATGATGTTGAGATAGAACCACCTGTTGATTTTGATAACCCACAACCTAAAAATAAAAGATATGACAAAAGAGACTTTGTTGCTAGAAAACAGGTAAAGAAAGAGAACCGTGGGTTCAAAAACCTATGCCTTTTCCACCCAAGTCAACTATAAAGAATGATGATGAAGAATTTGAATGCTTTGCTGAAATGCTGAGGCCAGTCTTTTTGCGTACTCGCTTGACCGATATCCTTAAAATGCCTCCTTATGAAAAGTATATGAAAGACATCGTCACAAATAAGAGAAAAATACCGGAAGCTAAAATCTCCACTATGCTTGCTAATTATACTTTTAAAGATGGAGTACCTAAAAAACTTGTAGATCTGGGTATACAACCTATACCTTGCTCTATCAAAAAGAATTATGTGAAAACTGCTTCGTGTGATTTAGGAGCTGGTGTTAGTGTTATGCCTTTCTCTTTATATAAAAGACTTGACTTGAATAAACTCACACCTACTGAAATTTTGTTTGCAAATGGCTAACAAATCAACTGTCATACCTATCGGTATCTGTGAGGATGTGCCCATTGTTGTTGCTAATGTTACTATTTTGACTGACTTTGTTATACTTGAGATGCCCGAGGACAACAACATGTCGATTATCCTTGGTAGACCCTTTTTGAATACTATAGGGGATGTTATTGATTGCAATAAAATCAAGGTCACTTTTCATATTAATGGTAATGAGCATATGGTTCATTTTCTGAAGAAACAATGCCAAGTGAATGGTATTAATGTTATTGAAAAATCTCCGACAATCACTATTGGAAGTTTTCAAATACATCTACCTATTGTCAAAAAGAAATATGAAATGCTTATTGTTGGGAAAATGCATATCCCCATTGAGGTAACTTAGTGATTTACAAAAGTTCTTCAGCTTCATGCTAATCGAAAGTGGTTGTTAATAAGACTTGATCAACTTTGTTAATGGATCAATTTTGAACGGTGTGAAGTTGATGAATTTAGTAAGCACTACTTTCTGTCCTTACTTTTTATTCTTTGTTTTTATTAGTTTAATAAAATAAATGCCATGTTTGTCTGTTTTATGAATTTCCCATGCAATAAATAATGACCCAAAAATAAAAGTTCTCAGAATGCCCTGGAAAATTAATACGATTGTTTCTGAAAATTTAAGAATTTTTGGTGCAAAAATAACCAGAGGGGGTGCACCAGGTGGGCACAACCCACCTGGGCGCGCCAGCACCCCCTGGCGTGCCCTAGGGGGTTGCGGTCCCCACGTAGGCCCCCTCACTTATCTCTTTAGCCCACATTGTCACCTATCTCTAGAAAAAAAATCACTCTTGCTCTCTCTCTCTCTCTCTCTCTCTCTCTCGTGTTCTTACTCATTTTGCTGCCAATTTCGATCTCTTTGCTCGAAGATCCATTTCCGAAACTGTTTCGGGAGATTGTTGCTTGGTATGTCACTCCACTATTTGTCCAATTAGTTTTTGTTTTAGTGGTTTATACTTTGAATAATTAGCTACTCTTGGTGGTGCTGTAGATGTGCTTGCATGTTGAATTCTTAGTGTTCTAAGTAGTTTGAAAGCTTGTTATGGCCTCTATTTATCCCTATGAGTAGTTGCTACTAGTTCTGTGAAGTTTTGTTGGAAAAATTTTGTGAACTAAAAATTCAGATTTTTGTTCATAGCAAAAATTGTACGCGGACATGAATATCTTCAGGAAATAGGGCTCAAGGAAGAACTCCAAGGGTGTTATTGGGTAGTCTTCTGACAATGATCTCCACCCTCGAACGTTGGCAGAGGTACGGCCGTGCGAATGGCCGCACGTCCCGTTCCTGCAAGAAACTGGCATTCATGAGGAGTTCATGCAATTCATTGCCAATGCCGGTCTCACCGACTTCATCGCAGATAACTATGAGCTTTACCAAATCCTCACAAACATGTTTATTCAAAGCTTTACTTTCTTACTTAGAAATAATCCTCCTGAAGTGAGCTTTGATTTATATGCTGAAAATCATCAGATACCACTTACTTAGTTTTGTGACATATGCTTGATCCCTTCTGACAAGAGCTTGGCCGAGCCTAGGCCAGCTGAGTTTGAGGATTTTTGTCGCACTTTGACAGTGGGTGATGAGAGGAGAGTGTCAGCCATCACTGCCGGTGGTTTACATTTCCCTGCTGTCCGTTACTTTGCATATTTCATTACCAAATGCTTGCTTGCTAGGGAGAAGGTAGGTGCACATAGTTCACCAGACCTTGCTATTTTACGTCGTGCCATTGAGGGCGACGACACGTATAGCTTAGGAGCTTTCGTGGCTCGACGCCTACACCTTAATAAATCTCAGGGTAAAATACACGGTGGGATTTTTGCTACTCGTTCGGTGGCTCACTTCGAAGTTGAGATACGCCCTCATGATTTCCCTCTTACCACAGTTTACCTAGGCCGTGCAGCCATGGATCACCATCACTTTCTTGCACATGATTGTCCTGACATTGCCATTCCTTATAACTTGGTCTATAACATTGAAACTCGTGATGTTATCCCCTTGCCTACACCTGCTTTGTTTGATTCTGTTGCCAGGGGCGGATACCGGATTATGCCTGCAGACATCCTTGCCTACTGGAATGCTCACGCTGCTGCAAAGGCTGCACAGGCACCTCCACAGTGGGATCAGTGGATGCCCGCTCCTCGGAAGTTGGATGAGTGGATGTTTGGTCCTCAGGATCCATACCACCTTCCAGGCTACTGATTTACTACCAAGGCCAAAAGCCTAAGCTTTGGGGAGTACATGTTTCTCACTAACATTATATTCATGTTCACATATCATTCCATTTGTCGGTGTTCACACTTTTTCATTGTATCATCCATGCTTAGATTTATTTTCTTGCTTTGTTCTTGTGTGTTTGAAAAACTTTAGAAAAACCCAAAAAATTAGTTGTAGTTAATTTACTTTCTATGCATGCTTAGTGGTAGCACTAAAAAGAAAATCCAAAAAGATTTCCTTATTCTTCTTTTGCTTGTTGGGAGCTTTCCCGTGTAAATAGTTTTTCTCGTTTTTTATTTTTATTTGCTTGTTAAAGAAAACCAAAAACTCCAAAAATATTTCAGTATGTTTCTCTGAATTTCTTTTCTTTTATTCGACTTGTACCGAGGAGAAGACCACGATGAAAATGTTGAGTGGATCGCTGATACGTCTCCAAAGTATCTACTTTTCCAAACACTTTTGCCCTAGTTTTGGACTCTAACTTGCATGATTTGAATGGAACTAACCCGGACTGACGCTGTTTTCAGCAGAATTGCCATGGTGTTATTTTCGTGCAGAAATACAAGTTCTCGGAATGACCTGAAACTTCATGGAGAATATTTTTGGAATATATAAAAATACTGGCAAAAGAATCAAGACCTGGGGGGCCACACCCAATCCACGAGGGTGGGGGCGCGCCCCCCTGCCTCATGGGCCCCCTAGAGCTCCACCAACCTCAACTCCAACTCTATATATCCACGTTCGGGGAGAAAAAAATTAGAGAGAAGGATTTATCGTGTTTTATGATACAGAGCCGCTGCCAAGCCCTAATCTCTCTCGGGAGGGCTGATCTGGAGTTCGTTCGGGGCTCCGGAGAGGGGAATCTGTCGCCATCGTCACCATCAACCTTCCTCCATCACCGATCCAATGCCTACGAGCTTTTCACAATTGATCTTTGCTTAGTTACTTTTTCGTTGCTACTGTTACAATCACTACAAAACCAATATTGTTACTTTTGCCACTGTTACTGTTACTTCCATATTACTTTGCTACTAAATACTTCGCTGTAGATATTAAGTATTTCAGGTGCGGTTGAATTGATAACTCAACTGTTAATACTTGAGAATATTCTTTGGCTCCCCTTGTGTCGAATCAATAAATTTGGGTTGAATACTCTACCCTCGAAAACTGTTGCGATCCCCTATGCTTGTGAGTTATCACTCTCATATGAATAAATGTTGAACTAATAAGAGCCCATTTTGCCTTGTCTTCTCCTGTTGAATAAAATGTTTGCAGATTCCAGCTTAGTCCATGGCACTCTTGCACTATTATTACTTTCATATCATTCGGTCGTGCAAGTGGAAGGCAATAATGACGACATTCTATGAACTGGTCATGGAAAAGAGAAACTGGTATGAACTCGACTTGTCTCGTCTATGTAAATATATTTAACCTAGTGCCCATGCTTCAGCCCATTATGATTAAACATGTTCGCAATGACAATTAGAGATTATAGTTTCTCATGCCATGCATAAGTAGCTGGGAGTTAATAATGATTTATCTTGGATATCAACATAGCGTTAAGATGATTGTGATGTAGTATGATGATATGGTACCCTCCTCTGAATGTTCAACTGGCTTGACTTGGTACATGTTCATGCATGTAGTTGAATCAAAACCAACATAGCCTCTATAATGTTTATGTTCATGGTGTTGATACATCCATTTTGCATCATGCTTTTATATCGATACTTATTGCATTATGGGCTATTATTACACATTATGTCACAATACTTATGCATTTTCTCTCATATTTTACAAGATTTACATGAAGAGGGAGAATGCCGCCAGCTGGAATTCTGGGCTGGAAAAGTGTAACACCCTAGTATCATGCTACAGTAATCCCCTATTAATGGTGTCGTGTCATCACATTACTGTTGCTAATCTTCACTTGATCCAAATCACAATTCAAATTGAAATCTAATCTAAAGTCAAAAATTCATATTTGCTCAAACATGAAAACTAAAATGTTCATCATGTGCCAAATAATCCATAACTAATATTGGTAGTGAACCAACATTTTTGCAAAGTGTCTAAATGCCCTAAACTATTTTAAACAGTGGCTAAAGCAATTAAATTAAATGCTTTAGAGTTAAAAAATTGCTAAACTAATTATTTTGTTTTCAACTTGTTGTGGCAGTGTCCTAAATTGTTATACTATTTAGGTGTAAGTTTTATAAATTATAAAACTGTTTTGCTTTTTGAAAATAAAAGAAGGCAGAGAAGTTTACAAAAAATTAGTAAAAAAGGAAAAGCAAGAGAGAGAGAGAGAGAGACAAAGCCCCCTGGCCCCCTGGGCCTCAGCCCACCCGAGCCAACTGGCCCACCTAGGGCATCCCAGTCCCCCCTCCCCGGTCGCTCCCCTTCCTGTTCCTCCGACCACGGGGAAGGGGCGCGTCTAGGCACCACCGCACCTCCTCGCCGGTGACGCCTAGACAAGATAAGGCTGAGGCCGACGCCTCGGGCCTCCCCCCACTTACCTCTCCCACTTCCCTCTGCCACTCCCTCGCCCATCGCTCTTCCCCTTCCTCCTTCTTCCCCTCTAGCCAGAGCATTGTTGCCGCCATGCAATAGTTGGCCCCGTAGCCACCGTTGCTCCCTCACCGCCGCATCGCGTCTGCCAGGACCGCCGCCGTCCACTACGTCTACCCTGACCACCAGCGTGACCCGGGAGCAACCATGACGGCCGAATCGACCCATCTTCGACCTCCGTCCTCCTCGGTCACCGCCGCACGCCGTCACCGTCTCCGGCCACCACGAGCCCTCCCCGAGCCCGCGAACGCACAACTACAGGGCCCGGTGAGCCCCGCGCCCCTCCCCCTCTCTTCACAGCCCCTCCCTCGGCCATAGCTGCTTCCCCCGTCGTGCTCGAGCTCGTCACCGTGCTGGTGCTCGCCGCCATGGACACGGCTCACGGAGCTTGCAGTCGACCACCCTGTCATGCTCAGCACCTCCACCCGCACCCACTGCACGCGCCCGCTACTCCTCCCGCTCCCCTAGCACCGTCCTCGACGGGGCAGTGATCCAGCCACCACCGCGAGCTTGTCTCCGGCGAGCTCGTCGCCTCCCTCCTGCTGCCGACTATGGCAATGGACTCACGCGAGCGCCATCTGCCCGTAGAGCCGCTCTGCACGCCGAACCATG
The DNA here is from genome assembly GCF_056163025.1 of Triticum urartu. Taxonomy (NCBI): domain Eukaryota; kingdom Viridiplantae; phylum Streptophyta; class Magnoliopsida; order Poales; family Poaceae; genus Triticum; species Triticum urartu. The sequence goes on from NC_141874.1 coordinate 280,113,351, forward strand.
CCCTGCCTTGCCGTCCCCGTGGAGCGCTCGAAAGTGCCACCGCCGTCGTCGTTGTAGCTCTCAGCTCTGGCCACCCCTCCCTATGAGACCACCATGGGTGGATGCGGCTTCATCCGCATGTTCGAAAGCGGCCGGCCCCGTGCCAAATTCTGGCCCGTCGTTGTTTTCCGGCGAGACCCGGGGACTCCGCCACGAAAATGGTCGCCGAAGCCCCTCTGCGGTGCCCTACAGACATGGTGCCGCTGGGGCCACCCCCAAAGCCATTGACTGGTGGCCCCAGTGGCCCCGCTGACCCCGTTGACTGCTTTGACCATTCAACGGTGTTGATTGGGCAAACCCAGTCGCTGACGTGTGGCCCCCCACGATTAATTAAACTAATTTAATTTTAAACTAATCTGCTTTTTTACTTTAGTGGCTAACAGATGGGGCCCATTTGCTAATTGACTTAATAGTCGAATTTAACTCTCTAGTTAACCCACTGTGTATGACACGTGGGACCCAACTATCAGGTTTGACCTGAGTTAGCTGGGTTGACCACTGACCTCATGCTGATGTCATGCTGATGCAATAAACTCTTTTTCTGAATTAGTTTAAACCTGTTAATTTCAGAATATATTTAGATTTTGAAAAAATCATATAAAATAAACCGTAACTCCGATGAAAATGTTTTCTACATGAAAGTTGCTCAGAAAAATGTGGCGAATCCGAATACGCTATCCGTTTACCTGTCAAATGCCTATAACTAGCTGAAGATGGAACATTCCCCCTCTAGTCATCTGTTTGACACAGGTCCAGAACCAGGGAAACATTCCTGGTTGAATTCCCCCTTCACCTATATCATGTAGCCATACGTTAGGTCACACCCGACATAGCCTATTGCCATGTTATGCTTTGTGATGCTATGTTTGCTTTATATCTATTGTTTCTTCCCCCTCTTCCCTTTGGTAGACCCCGAGATCGATGCTGCCCCTGTGATTGACTACGTCTCCGACGACCCTTCTTCCTTTTCAGCAGAACTTCCAGGCAAGCAAACCCCCCTTGAGAATTCTGATATCACCCATTTCTTTCCCTCTCATACTTTCATTAGAACTGCTACTACTGCTGTTATCCTATTTCTGCTGCATAGCCTGTTTATTGTAACCTATTGTTGTTACCTACCTGCTTATCCTGATCTGTTTAGTATAGGCTGGGTAGAGACCCATCAGAGACCCCCACTTTGTCCCGACTGCCCCGCTCGATTATTAGAAGACCCGATCAACTGGATCAAAGACCAGGCCCCGGCACCACACATCACATTCCCCTTGGTGTTAGACACATGGTTACTATGGTTACTATGACTTTACACTAAACCATGTTACTAAAGACGGTTCGACCCTGAGGGGTACCCGCGCGAGCTTAATTGCGAGTGATGAGGAGTTGGGTTGACCTGGAGGGTGCCCGTGAGATAATTACAAGGCGTGCCCGGGCATTCTTAGCCCTTGCCACAAGTCCTTGAGATGGGGCGATGGGGTCACATCATTCGTGAGTCTCTACTTGTTACAGTGCGTTCCTAATCCACTACGATTTGGATATTTGATCCCAGTGGCCTCTAGCCTGATAGAACTAACCATCACGTGGGCATATTATGGGTGTTCTGCATCGGATGCATCATCCGAAGCTTAATAGACGTCATGCGACTGAGCGGCGTGCGCCGTGTTGGACTGCATAAGCACCTGCCTTTTTATGGAGGTAGCTAGGTCTGCTCACCGGCCGCCCATGCAACATGCAGAAGTTCCTAGGGCGATGGCCCAAGACCCCTGGGGGCATAGGTTTAGTTCGGCGTGCTGACCTCTTTATTAAGCCTAGGTCGGCTTGTGGCGTACCGTTTGGCCGAGGCCGGGCACGACCCAGGAAAGTGTGACCGGCTGGAGTTAATCAAGCGTGGTGGGTAAGTTGGTGCACCCCTGTGGGGAAGAAAACATTTATCGATAGCCTGTCCTACGGTAACGGATGCTCGGAGTTGTATCCCGATCGATACAACTAGAACTGGATACTTGTGATGAGAAATGGATAGTATGGCTCTAGGATTGCTTTCTCGCAGGGGGTCAAGGAAGGATCTCTAGGCGAGGTTGATAACACTACTACTACTTTATATTTTGTTGATTTGTACTCTTCTAAATGCTGCAAGATGCTTGAAGATGCTAGTCTTCGATAGGCTAGGCTTTCCCCTTCTCTTCTGGCATTCTGAAGTTTAGTCCACAGATACAGCCCATTCCTTTGATGCAGATGCATACTTAGTTTAGATCTGAAGTAAGTCTTGCGAGTACTTTGGATGAGTACTCACGGTTGCTTTGCTACCTCTTTTTCCCGCATACCCGATTGTTGCAACCAGATGATGGATCCCAGGATCCAGACGACACCACTCATGACTACTACTACCCCGAGGGTGCCTACTACTACGTGATGGCCGCTGACAACCTGGAGTAGTTAGGAGGCTCCCAGGCAGGAGGCCTTGCCTTTTCGATCGTTGTTGCTTTTGTGCTAGCCTTCTTAAGACAGACTTGTCTAACTTATGTCTATACTCATATATTGTTGCTTCCGCTGACTCTTGCGTATTCGAGCTGATGTATTCGAGCCCTCGAGGCCCCTGGCTTGTAATCTAAAGCTTGTATTATTTTAATTTGTGTCTAGAGTTGTGTTGTGATATCTTCCCATGAGTCCCTCATCTTGATCGTACACATTTGCGTGTATGATTATTGTACGATTGAATCGGGGGCGTCACAATTAGGTATCGAAGCCAACTGCCTTTAGGAATCCCCCTTTCCAACTCCTTGGCCGAAGTTGAGTCTAGTCACTATAAAACTTTTACTAACATGGCTGTGTGGCTTACGGTCCCATACCGCCATTGGGTGGTATTAGAATCTTTTATTCCTCTTCCTTAGTCTGCTATTCTGATCTCTCTTCTACTCGGGTTAAAGATTCTACTAACTCTGACATTAGGTTCTCGTAACTTCTTCCTTTGGAGAGCCCCTTCATTCCAGACGATCGCTTACTTCACCAGAAGACTTTGAAGTTACTCTTTGATGTTCTCCCGAGAAGATCTTATTTCTTTTGCAATTCCCTTCCACCATCAACCCCTATGAATAACTACACACACCTATCGTTCATACATCATTTTCCAGTTGCTCTTGTTATTACAAGATGCATTGAAATACAATCTGATGTTCTGAGAATCCTTTGTGCCTACTACTTTGCAGCACCTTTCTGCATGATTACACCCACGAATAGTTCCTTCCCCTTACTGGGTATTTGTTCACCCTGTTGTTCATGTGTTTCACAAAATGCTTCATAATGCTATCTGAAGTTTCGAAAATCCTCTACAACATATTGCTCTTGAAATTTGTGTCTTCTTGCATTATGGTTGCTTCCATAGGTCTAGCAATAATCATTAACATCCTTTGTCATCGTCATTTTGAGCATTTGATTCGATATGTTTGTGAATGCTCACAATCATCAGTCACAATTAGAGTTCTTCCCTTTGGCTCAGGTGTCACTCTGTACATGAGCTGGTGTTTGGCAAATCAAACCTTGGTTGATTGTCGTTCTAATTCTATTTAACTTACATATCTTTTGATCGGAGCACCTTCTTCTGATCCCTTGATAAAAAAATCTTAGTTTCCTTTGTATTTAAGCCTTGAATTATTCAGATAATTCATTAATTTGATGCCTTTGCATTCTTTCTTCTTCTGGTTGAGTATCATTACTCACATCAGATTCTTTGCGGACTGCCGGATCCTTTGGTGGATTATTATCCGAAAGTGTCCTTCATATCCACTAACCTTGTGAGCTCTTCCCATGATACATAGTGCCTTTGGTAAATTGTATCCCCTGCTTTTGTCAACCATGCTCTGCTTTCGAGTTGGTGTTTTCTTTTACTCCTGAAGATTGTGGTATATGTTCCTAAGATGCCCCTATGGGTTGGACCTATGCCTTCCCTAATCCCGTGTGAACCCATGAGTTTTCATGAGTCATACTCTTGTGGTGTTTTGCCAGATATAATTTCAACACAACTTCATCGAAAGCGAGAAGTCAATGGAAGGTTATGCATTGAAGAAGTGGGAGTCGACCTTGAACTTTGTGTTCATGCCCATGGAGCTGATGTGGAACTTATCATGGAAGCCTCTTGTGATAATAATAATCCCCTTGTTATAAGTTCATCTCGTATCTATGTTTGTCCTTTGCAACCTTGGTTCTGACCATGATTGTTCCCCTTTGATTCCATTTCTCGAACAAGTTAAAGCACTTGTCCTCTGCAGATCAATGCATCTCTGCAACCTCTATTTTGATCTTCCATTGAGTATTACCCTCTGGTATCTCGAGAAGAATAAAGAACTGTGTTGCTTCCTTTGAGTCTTCATCTAGTATTGCTTCTCATTGATTTCAAATTTCCTCGGGTTCTGAGTTATTAGTCACTCGAGAACGCCGATAAGTGAATCGATTCCACACCCCGATTCAATAACTCTAAGTAATTTTCATTGCTTGTGAGTTTAATAGTCCTTCAAGTCATTCCTAGCCTGATCGGCTATATGATTGTCATGCTAAATTTTAACTATGCTACCTGGTTCCTTTAACTTCATGTCATCGTCGATCGATTACATCTTCATGAAATCTCTTGACAAATGTGTCGTGATCATCTTCAACATTCTGAGCTCTTCTAGGATATCAATCGAATTCATGATGGGAAATACCATCCTTTCCCCTTGATGATTTCTTATCATCGACAACATTATTGCCTTCCTTTCATCACAAACTTGTTCGTGTTATGTATGCACCTTGCTATCCAGCTTGTACTATGTTCTAACTTGAAGTATTACTATCTTTTATGCGAAGGATATTGTAAGGATTGCTCCACCTCTTAAGAATTTCTGGTATAGTGATACTTCTCATCATCTCCATTCATTTCTTGGTCCCCGTGTTGTTTCTAATCGGAATACCGACAATTGAACTATGAAGTGTGAATTCAGAACTTCTAGCAACTCTATTGCTTCGAAGTGAATGGTCGATATTTTCATTCTAAGTCTTTTGGTTATTGAATCACCATTCCAACATTGATCATGCTACTTGGGCCATGTTTCCAGGGGCATTTTCGTTCAATGTTTAATTAAGGATGTTCTCCTCGAACATACTTCAGTATATACTTTGGTGTGTCTTATGCTATCACCTTGATCACTTAATTGTGAAAATCCATGTTTATGGAGATCTCAACGAATTGTTACTGATCCCGTTGGCAACATCCTCATCCCTTGCTTGTTGCAATTGTATGACTTATTTTATAAGTTGTTTCCGATGGATCCATTGTGTATCCAAAGTCTGACCTTTGTCTGATGACCTTGTCAATGCTATCCCGAAGCATGTCTATGATACTCCGATCATCAACATGAACATTGGAAGCAAAATGCTAAATGTTTCTTAATCGATTATCCAAACATCATTATATGGGTAAAATCATGAAATCCCTCGCCCCTTTACCTAATTGATTCTCTACTTGCTGTCCTCTCATGGATGGGAAAGATATACTTTTGATACTTGGGTATAATCACATTTTCCTTTCCATTGTTTTGTTTAATCTTTCTTGTAATATGACTTACCTAAGCAGTGATAATTCCCTGCTTATGTAAACACCTCGGTGTACAACTTTGTCAGTAGGACCCTATTACTATTGTTGATGACATTCCGGTAACCACGGATGGACGAGAACTTTGCCTATTGGTCTGCCTCGTCTTACGAGCAGGAAAATGGTTATCTTCGTCCCTCGCCCTTGGTACCTACATTGTTGCCGACCTAACTGACAGACTATCCTATGACATACCTTGTTGTCGAGACCGGTAAGATGACACCGTTCTCCCTACTCTCAATCAACCCTCATCACAGCTCCACATGATCGTAACCTGACTCTCCTGTATATCTTTGATTCCAAAATATTCTTGCATTTGGCTTCGTATCAAGTCACAAGCCACCTTCTGAGAGATGATCTATTTCCGATGCTCTGAACCCCTTTTCTCACACTCTGTTCGGGTATCAATCGTTTGTCCATTCGCTTGATCCTTCCTATTGTACCTTCATACTTGCTCTCGATGTTTCATTCAGTTCAACTCAAGAGACACTTCTGCCTCATTCCCTGAATTGTTCACTGGATAATTAACCCTATAAGGGTCAGTTCTCTCGAAGTCACTCTTTACTTCCCCACTTAAATCTCAGGACGAGATTTCTTGTAGTGGAGGAGATTTGTAACACCCCCAGTGTCATGCTACAGTAATCTCGTATTAATGGTGTCGTGTCATCACGTTACTATTGCTAATCTTCACTTGATCCAAATCACAATTCAAATTCAAATCTAATCTAAAGTCAAAAATTCATATTTGCTCAAACATGAAAACTAAAATGTTCATCATATGCCAAATAATCCATAACTAATATTGGTAGTGAACCAACATTTTTGCAAAGTGTCTAAGTGCCCTAAACTATTTTAAACAGTGGCTAAAGCAATTAAATTAAATGCTTTTGAGTTAAATTTTTTGCTAAACTAGTTTATTTTGGTTTCAACTTGTTGTGGTAGTGTCCTACATTGTTATACTATTTAGGTGTAAGTTTTATAAATTATAAAACTGTTTTGCTTTTTGAAAATAAAAGAAGGCGGAGAAGTTTTCAAAAAAATAGTAAAAAGGGAGAAGCAAGAGAGAGAGAGAGAGAGAGACAAAGCCCCCAGGCCCCCTGGGCCTCTGCCCACCCGAACCAACTGGCCCAGCTAGGGCGACCCAGTCCCCCTCCCCGGTCGCTCCCCTTCCTATTCCTCCGACCACGGGGAAGGGGCGCGTCCAGGCGCCACCACACCTCCTCGCCGATGACGCCCAGACAGGATAAGGCCGAGGCCGATGCCTCGGGCCTCCTCCCCCCAGACCTACCTCTCCCACTTCCCCATGCCACTCTGTAACACCCTCGATGCGACTATATCTCCCATGTGTCGAGGCACGACTTAGAGGCATAATCGCATTCAAGGCATATGTCGCAAGTTAGGCAATCTTCACAACATCCCATGTAATATAGATAATAAAAGGGGAGATAACATAGCTGGCTTACACTCGCCACGTCAATCAAGTACATAAATAACATTACATCATTCAAATACTCATGGCCCGACTACGGCGCCAAAATAAAAGATAACCCAACATGCGACATGGTCCCGATCACCCCCAACTGGGCACCACTACTGATCATCAGGAAAGGAAACATAGTATCGTTGAGAGTCCTCGTCGAACTCCCACTTGATCTCGAGCGCGTCACCTGGAGCGGAATCATCAGGCCCTGCATCTGGTGTAATAGTAATCTGTGAGCCACAGGGACTCAGCAATCTCGCACCCTCGCGATCAAGACTATTTAAGATTATAGGTATGGCAAGGTAAATATATGTGGAGCTGCAGCAAGCGACTAGCAAATATGGTGGCTATCTTGTTCGCAAAAGAGAGCGAGAAGATAAGGCAAAGCGCGAGCGAGAAACTAGCGAGCAACCTGCGCAAGCATTACTCCAACACCGTGTCCACTTCCCGGACTCCGCCGAGAAGAGGCCATCACGGTAACACACTCAGTTGATTCATTTTAATTAAGTTAAGGTTCAAGTTATCTACAACCGGACATTAACAAATTCCCATCTGCCCATAACCGCGGGCACGGCTTTCGGAAGTTCAAATCCCTGCAGGGGAGTCCCAACTTAGCCCATGACAAGCTCTCACGGTCAACGAAGGAATAGGCCTCCTCCCGAGACGTTCCGATCAGACTCGGTACCTCGGTTCTTCAAGACACTTCGACAGGTTAAAACAAGACCAGCAACACCGCCCGAATGTGCCGACAAATCCCGATAGGAGCTGCATATATCTCGTTCTCAGGGCACACTCAGATAGTCAAGCTATGAGTAAAACCAACCCTCGAGTTTCCCCGAGGTGGCCCCGCAGGCTGCCTGGTTCGGACCAACACTCAGAGGAGCACTGGCCCGGGGGGGTTTAAAATAAGATGACCCTCGGGCTTCGGAAACCCAAGGGAAAAAGAGGATAGGTGGAAAATGGTAAAAACAAGGTTGGGCATTGCTGGAAAAGCTTTAATCAAGGCGAACTATTAAGGGTTTCCCATTATAACCCAACCGCGTAAGGAACGCAAAATCCGGGAACATAACACCGATATGGCGGAAACTAAGGCGGCAAGAGTGGAACAAAACACTAGGCAAGAGGCCGAGCCTTCCACCCTTTACCAATTATATAGATGAATTAAGATAACATGGCAATATAATGATATCCCAACAAGTAAATAAAAGTTCCAACAAGGAACGGCCTCCAATCTTCACCTGCAACTAGCAACGCTATAAGAGGGGCTGAGCAAAGCGGTAACATAGCCAATCAACGGTTTGCTAGGACATGGTGGGTTAGAGGTTTGACATGGCAATTTGGGAGGCTTTAAAGCAAGTGGTAGGCATCGTAGCATTGGTCATAGCAAAAGAGCAAGCAATCTAGCATAGCAAAGATAGTAGTGATTTCGAGGGGATGATCATCTTGCCTGCACAGTTGTCAGAGTTGACTGGATCCTCGAAAGCAAACTCAACGGGCTCCTCGTTAGCGAACTCGTCTCCCGGCTCTACCCAAACAAGACAAACAAGCAACAAGGACACAATCAACCACGTGCAACGATCAACCAAGATGATGCAAAGATGATATGCTATGCGGGATGCGATGCGGGATGCATATGCAAGATTTGACAAGGGATGCATGAACCTGGCCTCAACATGGAAATCCAAGTGTGCCACTGGAAAAATGAGATGAAATCACTTGAAAACGATATAAAGAACGCCAGAATCGAAGTTACGGTTTGGAAATGGCAAGCGATTCAAATATGGCACCGGTCTGCGATTTACAGCAAGTAGCCATCTAAATGCAATGAGATGAACATGCTACAACACCCAAACATGACAACAAAATACATGGCAGGGATGCATTCAAGATTCTTAAGAAAAGTCTAGCACTGAGCTACAGCCAATTCATCCACTAACAGGTTCAAACAAGCATGGCAAAAATGCATATGGCAAACAGATCTCAGACTTAGTGAAATTAACACTTGTCTGGAATTTCAGATCAGGTAGCACTCTTCGGAGCAGCAAAACTATATGCTACAGGACCTGAACATGGCAAAGTAAACCATGGCATGGAGCTACTCAAAGAGCTTAACAAAAGTCCCTTAGTGACCTTGAGCCAAAAGGGATCAGAAAATACAATTGCAAGCATGTGAACATAGCAAAAACATAATCAGTTTCCAGACTTAGTGAAAATTGGAGCATGCTGAAAACAGATATCAAGTGGGCATGTTTACGAGCTCGATGCACTCAATACGGAGCAAGTCATGATAAGCTAAGCATACATCCATCAAGAACACACAAAATGCAAGCTAGACATGGCAAGAACAATAGCATAGCATGCACAGATCAACTACAACATCATCGGCAAAATTGTAAACAAGTTGACAATCTGCCCAGATTCACAAAGTAGCAAAAGTAGAGCTCGATTGACTCAAGCTAGGGTGCTCCATAATTGCAAAAAAAGGCATGGATGGATAGAGCACTACAAGATTAACAAAACATCCTTACTGATCACCCTCAAAAGAGGCACGGATCACTAGGAAACAACATGAACATATGGCAATATGAAATAAACAGTTCAAGGACTTAGTGGAAATGCCAAGTCCCTGAAAACAGAATTACCAAGTGCACCACTTTGCAAGCTTGTGATAGTCACCACACACATCACAAAAATACATGGGTTGCACCTCTGGAAAGATGACAAAACCCTTAACAAAACATATGTAGAGCATCAGGGCATATCATGCACACATTAATCATGGCAAAAATGACAAAAAGCTAAATGGAGTAGCAGATCTGACAATTATCTCAAGTAGCCCTCTTCTAATAGCATTTCGGGCATCAAGATGAACTCAAATGAAAATGATGCAATGGAATGAAATGATTTACTCTCTGAGACGAACATTTTGATATGCTATATGCATGAATCAGAGCAACGGATGCGAAGTTACGAGGCTATGAACATGAGCAAAAAATTAGGGACTTAGGGGAAAAAACGGGGTCAACCCTAATATTTTCAGATCTGGATCGGGGGCACGCGGATCGAGGTGGCCGGACTCTCGCCGGAGTCGGCGCCGGAGTTCGGGGGGGGGGCGACTGCCGGAGCTCACCGGAGGAGCGGAGGGCGGCGGGGTCGCCGAAGCTCGGTCGCCCGCGCGTGGCGGCGCCGGCCGGCGGGAGCGGCGCGGCGGGGCCCGGCCGGAGCTCGGGCGCCAAGCCTCGCCGGAAAAGGGCGGCGCAGCGGAGGAGCAAAACGTGGGACGGCGGCGCGAGGTAGGAGAAGCAGCGGCGGCGGGGCGCGGTAGGCGGCGGCGGGCGGCCGCGGGCCGCGGGGGCCGGCCTTGGGCTTCGCGGGCCTCCGCGGTGGGAGGAGGCGGAGGGCCACGTGGCGGCGAGTGATTGGGCGGCGGTGGCGGCACGGACGCGTCCGGCCCGGACAGACAATGTCCAGCGCGGCGCGAGGGGGTGGATCTAGGGTTTTATCGGGAGGAAGGAGAAGGAGATTTTCGGGGGATCTTTAAATAGAGGTAGAGGGAGCTAGGAGTGTCCAAATGAGGTGCGGTTTTCGGCCACGCGATCGTGATTGAACGATCTATATAATGGAGATGGCTTAGGTGGGTTTTGGGCCAAATTGGAGGGGTGTTGGGCTGCAACGCACACGAGGCCTTTTCGGTCCCTCGGTTAACCGTTGGAGTATCAAACGAAGTCCAAATGATACGAAACTTGACAGGCGGTCTACCGGTAGTAAACCAAGGCTGCTTGGCAAGTCTCGGTCCAATCCGGAAATGTTTAATCCCCACACATGAAAGAAAGCTAGAAATGGCCACCGGAGGAGAACGAAGCGCCAGAATGCAAAACGGACAACGGGGAAAATGCTCGAATGCATGAGATGAACACGTATGCAAATGCAATGCACATGATGACATGATATGAGATGCATGACAACGATAACAACACACGGAGACAAAGACCCAAACCCAAGAAAATAAAATAACTTAACGCCGGAAACGGCAAGAGTTGGAATACATATTGGGAAAGTCATATCCGGGGTGTTACAACACTCCACCACTACGAAAGGATCTCGTCCCGAGATCTAGGACTGAAAGAACGCCGAGTACTCAGAACGGAGGTGATCCTCGCGTTCCCAGGTAGCTTCACGGTCGGAATGGTGTGACCACTTGACTTTGAGAAATTTGATTGACTTATTGCGAGTCTTGCGTTTAGTCTCTTCAAGAATAGCAACTGGGTGCTCACGATAAGAGAGATCTTCTTGGAGCTCAATGTCCTCAAAGTTGACGGTGCAGTCAGGAGTCTTGAAGCACTTTCGGAGCTGAGAGACATGGAACACGTCATGAACATTTGCAAAGTTTGAAGGAAGTTCGAGTTGATAGGCGAGGTCGCCTCTCTTGCTGACAATCTTGAAAGGTCCCACGTATCTGGGGGCAAGCTTCCCTTTGATACCGAAGCGACGACTACCTTTCAAAGGAGAGACGCAGAGGTAAACATGATCTCCGATCTCGAAAGCCAAATCACGGTGCTTACTATCATAGTAGCTCTTCTGGCGGGATTGGGCTGCTTTGAGGTTATCTCGAATGACTTTACACATTTCCTCTGCCTCTGTGATTAAGTCATTACCCAAAAGCTGACGTTCACCGATTTCAGACCAGTTGAGAGGGATACGGCACTTCCTGTCATACAGAATTTCAAAAGGGGCCTTGCCCGAACTTGCTTGAAAACTGTTGTTGTAGGAAAATTCAGCATAAGAAAGACAATCCTCCCACTTCATGCCGAAGGAGATCACACAAGCCCTGAGCATATCTTCAAGAATCTGGTTGACACGCTCGACTTGACCGCTAGTTTGAGGATGGAAAGCTGTGCTGAAGCGGATGTTGGTGCCCATGGCCTTCTGAATAGAATCCCAAAACTTGGATGTAAAGATGCTGCCATGGTCTGAAGAGATCACTTGTGGAATACCGTGCAGAGAGACAATCCGAGAGGTATAGAGTTCCGCCAACTGAGCTGCAATGATCAACTCTTTGATACGCAGAAAGTGAGCCACTTTAGTGAGTTTGTCGATGACAACGAATATAGCATCATTGCCACGCTTGGACTTTGGAAACCCAGTCACGAAGTCCATTTCAATGTGGTCAAACTTCCATTCTGGAATGGCAAGAGGTTGGAGGAGACCTGCTGGCCTTTGGTGTTCTGCCTTCACTCTTCTGCAGACATCACATTCATTCACGAATTGAGCAATCTCGCGCTTCATTCGAGTCCACCAATAAGCCTGCTTGAGGTCCTGATACATCTTCGTACTCCTAGGGTGGATGGAGAGGAGAGAATTGTGAGCCTCGTTCATGATCACTTTACGGAGGTCACCTTTGGGTACAACAATACGATCCTCGAAGAAGAGAGTATCCTTGTCATCAAGGCGGTAGCACTTGTACTTGGGTTGACTCTTGGCAATCCCAATCTTCACCTTTTTCACCATAGCATCAAGAAGCTGAGCTTGACGAATCTGGTCTTCCAAGGTAGGAGAGACTTGAAGGTTGGCAAGGAAACCTTGAGGAACAACTTGCAGATTAAGATTGCGGAAAGCTTCACAAATCTCGGTTTGATAAGGCTTGAGAATCAGACTATTGCAGTAAGCCTTCCTGCTCAATGCGTCAGCAATCACATTGGCCTTGCCTGGAGTATACTCGATACTCGGATTATACTCTTGAATCATTTCGACCCATCGAGTTTGCCTGAGGTTGAGATTAGGCTGAGTGAAGATGTACTTGAGACTCTTGTGATCAGTGAAAATGTCCACTTTTCTTCCCAATAAGAGATGTCTCCAAGTCAAAAGAGCATGCACAACTACCGCCAACTCGAGATCATGAGTGGGGTAGTTCTTCTCATTAGGCTTCAACTGGCGAGAGGTATAAGCAACAACTTTCTTCTCTTGCATCAACACTGCGCCAAGACCTTGGAGAGAGGCATCACAAAAGACCTCGTACGGCTTGGATTCATCAGGCGGAGTTAGAACTGGAGCAGAGATCAATTTCTCTTTCAAAGTGTTGAAAGCAATGTCACACTCCGGAGACCAAACGTACTTGACATGCTTCTGGAGAAGATTTGAGAGAGGCTTCGCGATCTTAGAAAAGTTTTCAATGAATCTTCGACAGTAGCTTGCGAGACCGAGGAAGCTACGGAGTTGCTTCACGTTCTGAGGAGGTTCCCAATTCACAATTACAGACACCTTCTCAGGATTCACGGCAATGCCCTTGGCAGAGCTGATATGACCAAGATAAAGAACCTCATCAAGCCAAAATTCACACTTGGAGAACTTGGCGTAGAACTGATGTTCCCTCAACTTATCAAGAACCAAACGCAAGTGCTTGGCATGATCTTCCTTGTTCTTCGAGAAAACCAGAATGTCGTCGAGAGAGACCAAAACGAAGTCATTGGTGTAGGCGTTGAAGATGAAGTTCATCATGCGAGAGAACGTCGGAGGAGCATTGACGAGGCCAAAAGACATGACAGTGTATTCATATGAACCATAGCTTGTCCTGAAAGCCGTCTTGGGAATATCTTGCTCACGGATTCGAACCTGATGATAACCCATACGGAGATCAAGCTTGGAGAATACTTGGGCACCTTTGAGTTGTTTGAACAGCTCGTTGATGTTGGGAAGTGGGTATTTGTTCTTGATGGTCTTCTTGTTCAATGGACGGTAATCAACACAAAGTCGGTCCGTTCCATCCTTCTTCTTCACAAAAAGAACACCACAACCCCACGGAGAAGAACTAGGCCGGATGAGACCCATTTTCTCTTGAATATCGAGTTGCTTCTTTAGCTCCTTCAACTCTTCAGGTCCGAGTTTGTAAGGACGCTTGCACACAGGTTCCGTGCCAGGATCAAGATCAATAATGAATTCAACTGGCCGGTGCGGAGGCATTCCTGGAAGCTCTTCTGGAAAGACGTCTTGATATTCGCAAACGACTGGAATCTGTGAGATAGCATCCAGTTCACCCTTCTCATTGAGAGAAAACAGACGGATGGTATCATCACGAGCGGCAAAGACAATTACATCCTCAGACGAATGAGTCAATTGAATCTGCCTGGCTGCACAGTCAAGCTGAGCCTTGTGCTTAGAAAGCCAATCCATTCCGAGAATAAGATCAATATCCGAGTTGCCAAGAACCATTGCAGAAGAAAGGAACTTGTAATCGCCCAAGGTGATAGTAACATCTGGCACCTCCAGACTTGCACTCAAACGTTTGCCAGGAGAAACGATATGCATTTGTTTACCCAAATGAGACGAAACAAACTCATGCTTGGTAAAAAATGGCTTTGACATGAAACAATGTGATGCACCAGTATCAAAAAGAACTTTTGCAGGAATATCGTTAACTGGAAGGTTACCCATGATCACATTTGATGAATCCTCTGCCTGAGCTGCATTCATCAAATTGACCTTGGCATGCTTGGGGTTATGCTTGACCACTGCTGTACTTGCCGATCTCACAGGAGGAGGAGGGGGAAGACGCCTCTGGTTGAGACACTTGTTGGCATAGTGACCCTTCTGTTGGCACTTGTTGCACGTGACCTCTGAAAGCAGACGGTGATACGGAGCACTCGATCTTGGAGCTTGAGACGAAGTCTTGTTCTGAAAGCCAGGGTTGGGTGGGTGGGAAGATCCACTGCCACCTTTGCTCTTCTGCTGATACGGCTAACGAAACGGAGGAGGAGGAAGCCAATACTTCTGCTGCTTGGCCACTTGAGTAGAGGAAGAAGGAGTAACATCTCTGACTCGCTTCTTGGAAGCATCACACCTCAGTTGAGCGGCCTCTTGCTTCAATGCCATGTTGTAGAGCTCATCGTACCTCAAGGGCTCAAAGAGAACAAGAGCTAGCTGGATTTCTTCTCTGAGACTACCCCTGAACTGGTATATCATGCTCTTCTCGTCAGGGACGTCCTGCTTAGCAAAGCGGGCGAGCTTTTGAAACAACTTGTTGTAGTCATAGACAGACAAAGAGCCTTGCTTTAGGTTGCGGAATTCCTCACGCCTGCTTTCAACCACGCTCTGAGGGATATGGTGAGCTCGGAAATCTCGACGGAATTCATCCCAGGTGATAACACGTCCATCTCTGGAGTCCTTGTACTGCTGGAACCATTCTACAGCTTGATCTTTGAGTTGGAAGGAAGCGAACTTGACAAAGTCCTCAGGCCTGACGTTACTGCACTCGAAATGCTTGCACAGATCCACAAGCCAATCGTCAGCATTGGTTGCCTCAACACAATTGCTGAAAGTCTTCGGCCCATTAGCAAGGAACTGGTTGAGTGTAGCAAAGTGATTCTGATTGTTTCCTTGGTTCCCTTGGTTGCCTTGATTGCGCTCTTGGAGAATTTGCATGATCAACTATGTGTTTGCATTGGTTGCGGCCATCACAGCTTGCCATGCCTCCGGAGGAGGTGGAGGTGGTGGCGGATCTGGATTCGAAGTCGTGCGTGTTGGAGGAGCCATCCGGAAGAGGTTGACATCCATTAGCACATTGATAGAAAAATATTGAAGCTGAATCCAACGGAATGAAAATTTCAACATATAGTCTTCACATCCGAACAAAATGAATGAATGCATTCCTCTTGAAATGGTCACATATCCATAAATTGAGAAGCCACGTAGAATTTAGGTAGAGAAATAAATCAACAAGGTACGGATCAAGAACGAATAATTGGTAAGAAATCCCAATCTCAAACCAAATATCCGTGGAAGAAGAACTAGAGCTACTAGAATTCCCACCTATGGAACTCCCAAACCTTTCCGGTTATGCAATCAGGTGTTGGGGATACAGGGGAAGCATAATATCTCACCCAAATCTAGCAAATCCTACATCCAGCTGTATCCATCCTTCAACACATAACCGAGAAAAACTTCGGAAACCATCTACCTCAACCTTCGAAAAGCATCCGTTATATGAGTTATGGCGATACTCCCGAACTCCCGCCCCAGTACTCGGTGGCGTCGAGGTTATCTCACCAACGAACTGCATAAAAGAGATTTTCGATGTCGGCGTACTAAACTCAGGTATTCCAGAACTGCAACGATAAAATTATGATGACAACACCTCAGAGCTCAACTCCCCGGGACACTTCCACAAAACCCCTGACAGCAGGCACCAAGACAATGTTCTCATCATAAAACCATCGGAACGATTCCAAGATACCCGCGTGATCCTAAATTTTTTTTTGTGAAAT
Organism: Triticum urartu; assembly: GCF_056163025.1. Classification (NCBI taxonomy): domain Eukaryota; kingdom Viridiplantae; phylum Streptophyta; class Magnoliopsida; order Poales; family Poaceae; genus Triticum; species Triticum urartu. The sequence continues at coordinate 280,129,741 of NC_141874.1, forward strand.
TTGAGAAGAGAAGAGTCAAAACTCTACGTCAGGATGCCTTACCTGAGCGATGAGGAGACTGGGAAGTAAAAAGAATTCCTAAACTCTCTGATATATAATTCCTAAATGACTCAAAACATTTTTCTAGACACAACTCGGTCGCTAAAAACGATCAAGCAATGGGGCTCCTAAGGTCGGGGAAGGCTCTAATTACCAACTTGTAACACCCTCGATACGACTATATCTCCCACGTGTCGAGGCACGACTTAGAGGCATAATCGCATTCAAGGCATATGTCGCAAGTTAGGCAATCTTCACAACATCCCATGTAATATAGATAATAAAAGGGGAGATAACATAGCTGGCTTACACTCGCCACGTCAATCAAGTACATAAATAACATTACATCATTCAAATACTCATGGCCCGACTACGGCGCCAAAATAAAAGATAACCCAACATGCGACATGGTCCCGATCACCTCCAACTGGGCACCACTACTGATCATCAGGAAAGGAAACATAGTATCGTTGAGAGTCCTCGTCGAACTCCCACTTGAGCTCGAGCGCGTCACCTGGAGCGGAATCATCAGGCCCTGCATCTGGTGTAATAGTAATCTGTGAGCCACAGGGACTCAGCAATCTCGCACCCTCGCGATCAAGACTATTTAAGATTATAGGTATGGCAAGGTAAATATATGTGGAGCTGCAGCAAGCGACTAGCAAATATGGTGGCTATCCTGTTCGCAAAAGAGAGCGAGAAGATAAGGCAAAGCACGAGCGAGAAACTAGAGAGCAACCTGCGCAAGCATTACTCCAACACCGTGTCCACTTCCCGGACTCCGCCGAGAAGAGGCCATCACGGTAACACACTCAGTTGATTCATTTTAATTAAGTTAAGGTTCAAGTTATCTACAACCGGACATTAACAAATTCCCATCTGCCCATAACCGCGGGCACGGCTTTCGGAAGTTCAAATCCCTGCAGGGGAGTCCCAACTTAGCCCATGACAAGCTCTCACGGTCAACGAAGGAATAGACCTCCTCCCGAGACGTTCCGATCAGACTCGGTACCTCGGTTCTTCAAGACACTTCGACAGGTTAAAACAAGACCAGCAACACCGCCCGAATGTGCCGACAAATCCCGATAGGAGCTGCATATATCTCGTTCTTAGGGCACACTCAGATAGTCAAGCTATGAGTAAAACCAACCCTTGAGTTTCCCCGAGGTGGCCCTGCAGGCTGCCTGGTTCGGACCAACACTCAGAGGAGCACTGGCCCGAGGGGGTTTAAAATAAGATGACCCTCGGGCTTCGGAAACCCAAGGGAAAAAGAGGATAGGTGGAAAATGGTAAAAACAAGGTTGGGCATTGCTGGAAAAGCTTTAATCAAGGCGAACTATTAAGGGTTTCCCATTATAACCCAACCGCGTAAGGAACGCAAAATCCGGGAACATAACACCGATATGGCGGAAACTAAGGCGGCAAGAGTGGAACAAAACACTAGGCGAGAGGCCGAGCCTTCCACCCTTTACCAATTATATAGATGCATTAAGATAACATGGCAATATAATGATATCCCAACAAGTAAATAAAAGTTCCAACAAGGAACGGCCTCCAATCTTCACCTGCAACTAGCAACGCTATAAGAGGGGCTGAGCAAAGCGGTAACATAGCCAATCAACGGTTTGCTAGGACATGGTGGGTTAGAGGTTTGACATGGCAATTTGGGAGGCTTGAAAGCAAGTGGTAGGCATCGTAGCATTGGTCATAGCAAAAGAGCAAGCAATCTAGCATAGCCAAGATAGTAGTGATTTCGAGGGGATGATCATCTTGCCTGCACAGTTGTCAGAGTTGACTGGATCCTCGAAAGCAAACTCAACGGGCTCCTCGTTAGCGAACTCGTCTCCCGGCTCTACCCAAACAAGACAAACAAGCAACAAGGACACAATCAACCACGTGCAACGATCAACCAAGATGATGCAAAGATGATATGCTATGCGGGATGCGATGCGGGATGCATATGCAAGATTTGACAAGGGATGCATGAAACTGGCCTCAACTTGGAAATCCAAGTGTGCCACTGGAAAAATGAGATGAAATCGCTTGAAAACGATATAAATAACGCCGGAATCAGAGTTACGGTTTGGAAATGGCAAGCGATTCAAATATGGCACCGGTCTGCGATTTACAGCAAGTAGCCATCTAAATGCAATGAGATGAACATGCTAGAGCACCCAAACATGACAACAAAATACATGGCAGGGATGCATTCAAGATGCTTAACAAAAGTCTAGCACTGAGCTATAGCCAATTCATCCACTAACAGGTTCAAACAAGCATGGCAAAAATGCATATGGCAAACAGATCTCAGACTTAGTGAAATTAACACTTGTCTGGAATTTCAGATCAGGTAGCACTCTTCGGAGCAGCAAAACTATATGCTACAGGACCTGAACATGATAAAGTAAAGCATGGCATGGAGCTACTCAAAGAGCTTAACAAAAGTCCCTTAGTGACCTTGAGCCAAAAGGGATCAAAAAATACAATTGCAAGCATGTGAACATAGCAAAAACATAATCAGTTTCCAGACTTAGTGAAAACTGGAGCATGCTGAAAACAGATATCAAGTGGGCATGTTTACGAGCTCGATGCACTCAATACGGAGCAAGTCATGATAAGCTAAGCATGCATCCTTCAAGAACACACAAAATGCAAGCTAGACATGGCAAGAACAATAGCATAGCATGCACGGATCAACTACAACATCATCGGCAAAATTGCAAACAAGTTGACAATCTGCCCAGATTCACAAAGTAGCAAAAGTAGATCTCGATTGACTCAAGCTAGGGTGCTCCATAATTGCAAACAATGGCATGTATGGATAGAGCACTACAATATTAACAAAACATCCTTACTGATCACCCTCAAAAGAGGCACGGATCACTAGGAAACAACATGAACATATGGCAATATGAAATAAATAGTTCAAGGACTTGGTGGAAATGCCAAGTCCCTGAAAACAGAATTACCAAGTGCACCACTTTGCAAGCTTGTTCTAGTCACCACACACATCACAAAAATACATGGGTTGCACCTCTGGAAATATGACAAAACCCTTAACAAAACATATGTAGAGCATCAGGGCATATCATGCACACATTAATCATGGCAAAAATGACAAAAAGCTAAATGGAGTAGCAGATCTGACAATTATCTCAAGTAGCCGTCTTCTAACAGCATTTCGGGCATCAAGATGAACTCAAATGAACATGATGCAATGGAATGAAATGACGTACTCTCTAAGACATTTTGATATGCTATATGCATGAATCGGAGCTACGGATGCAAAGTTACGAGGCTATGAACATGAGCAAAAAAATTAGGGACTTAGGGAAAAAAACGGGGTCAACCCTAATATTTTCAGATCTGGATCGGGGGCACGCGGATCGAGGTGGCCGGACTCTCGCCGGAGTCAGCGCCGGAGTTCGGAGGGGAGGCGGCTGCCGGAGCTCACCGGAGGAGCGGAGGGCAGCGGGGTCGCCGGAGCTCGGTCGCCCGCGCGTGGCGGCGCCGGCCGGCGGGAGCGGCGCGGCGGGGCCCGGCCGGAGCTCGGGCGCCGAGCCTCACCGGAAAAGGGCGGCGCAGCGGAGGAGCAAAACGCGGGGCGGCGGCGCGAGGTAGGAGAAGCAGCGGCGGCGGGGCGCGGTAGGCGGCGGCGGGCGGCCGCGGGCCGCGGGGGCCGGCCTTGGGCTTCGCGGGCCTCCGCGGTGGGAGGAGGCTGAGGGCAACGTGGCGGCGAGTGATTGGGCGGCGGTGGCGGCGCGGACGTGTCCGGCCCGGACGGACAATGTCCAACGCGGCGCGAGGGGGTGGATCTAGGGTTTTATCGGGAGGAAGGAGAAGGAGATTTTCGGGGGATCTTTAAATAGAGGTAGAGGGAGCTAGGAGTGTCCAAATGAGGTGCGGTTTTCGGCCACGCGATCGTGATCGAACGATCTAGATAATGGAGATGGATTAGGTGGGTTTTGGGAAAAATTGGAGGGGTGTTGGGCTGCAATGCACACGAGGCCTTTTCGGTCCCTCGGTTAACCGTTGGAGTATCAAACGAAGTCCAAATGATACGAAACTTGACAGGCGGTCTACCAGTAGTAAACCAAGGCCGCTTGGCAAGTCTCGGTCCAATACGGAAATGTTTAATCCCCACACACGAAAGAAAGCTAGAAATGGCCACCGGAGGAGAACGAAGCGCCGGAATGCAAAACGGACAACGGGGAAAAATGCTCGAATGCATGAGATGAACACGTATGCAAATGCAATGCACATGATGACATGATATGAGATGCATGACAACGATAACAACACACGGAGACAAAGACCCGAACCCGAGAAAATAAAATAACTTAACGCCGAAAACGGCAAGAGTTGGAATACATATTGGGAAAGTCATATCCGGGGTGTTACACACTCCCTCGCCCATCGCTCTTCCCCTCCCTCCTTCTTCCCCTCTCACCAGAGTGTTGCCGCCACCGTGCACTGGTCGGCCCCGTAGCCACCGTTGCTCCCTCACTGCTGCATCGCGTCTGCAAGGACCGCCGTCATCCACTACGTCTACCCCGACCACCAGCGCGACCCGGGAGCAACCATGATGGCCAAATCGACCCGTCTTCGACCTCCGTCCTCCTCGGTCACCGCCACACACCATCACCGTCTCCGGCCACCACGATCCCTCCCCGAGCCCGCGAACGCACAACTAAATGCCCCGGTGAGCCCCGCGCTCCTCCCCCTCTCTTGACAGCCTCTGCCTCAGCCGTAGTTGCTTCCACCATCGTGCCTGAGCTCGTCGCCGCGGTGGTGCTCGCCGTCATGGACACGGCTCACGGAGCTCACAATCGACCACCCTGTCGTGCGCAGCACCTCCACCCGCGCCCACTGCACGCGCCCGCTACTCCTCCCGCTCCCCTAGCGCCGTCCTCAACGGGGCAGTGATCCAGCCGCCAACGCGAGCTTGTCTCCGGTGAGCTCGTCGCCCCCCGCCTGCTGCCGACTGCGGCAATGGACTCATGTGAGCGCCATCTGCCCGTAGAGCCACTCCGCACGCCGAACCATGCCTCGCCTTGCCGTCCCCGTGGAGCACCCGAAAGTGTCGCCGCCGCTGTCGTTGTAGCTCTCAGCTCCAGCCACCCCTCCCTACGAGACCACCACGGGTGGCTGCGGCTTCGTTCGCACGTTCGAATGCGGCCGGCCCCGTGCCAAACGGTGGCACGTGGCTGTTTTCCGGCGGGACCCGAGGACTCCGCCATGAAAATGGTCACCAGAGCCCCTCTCCGGTGCCCTGCCGACATGGTGCCGCTGGGGCCACCCCCGCAGCCACTGACTGGTGGCTTCAGTGGCCCCGCTGACCCCGTTGACTTCTTTGACCAGTCAACGGTGCTGACTAGGCAACCCCAGTCGCCGACATGTGGCCCCCCACGATTAATTAAACTAATTTAATTTTAAACTAATCTGCTTTTTTACTTTAGTGGCTGACAGATGGGGCCCATTTGCTAATTGACCTAATTAGTTGAATTTAACACTCTGGTTAACCCACTGTGTATGACACATGGGACCCAGCTATCAGGTTTGACCTGAGTTAGCTGGGTTGACTGCTGGCCTCATACTGATGTCATAGTGATGCAATAAACTCTTCTTCTAAATTAGTTTCAACCTGTTAATTTCAGAATATATTTAAATTTTGAAAAATCATATAAAATAAATCGTAACTCCGATGAAAATGTTTTCTACATGAAAGTTACTCAGAAAAATGTGACGAATCCGAATACGTGGTCCGTTTACCTGTCAGTTGCCTCTAACTAGCTGAACATGGAACATTCCCCCTCCGGTCATCTGTCTGACATAGGTCCGAAACCAGGAAAACATACCCGGTTGAATTCCCCCTTCACCTATATCGTGTAGCCATACGTTAGGTCACACCCGGCATAGCCTATTGCCATGTTATGCTTTGTGATGCTATGTTTGCTTTATATTTATTGTGTCTTCCCCCTCTTCTCTCTGTTAGACCCCGAGACCGATGTTGCCCCTGTGATCGACTACGTCTACGACGACCCTTCTTCCTTTTCAACAGAACTTCTAGGCAAGCAAACCCCCCTTGAGCATTCTAATATCGCCCATTTCTTTCCCTCTCATGCTTTCATTAGAACTGCTACTACTACTGTTATCCTATTTCTGCTGCATTGCCTATTTATTGTAACCTATTGTTGTTACCTACGTGCTTATCCTGAACTGTTTCGTATAGGCTAGGTAGAGAACCATCAGAGACCCCCACTTTGTCCCGACTGCCCCGCTGGATTATTAGAAGACCCGATCAACGGGATAGAAGACCAGGCCCCAGCACCGCACATCACTTTCCCCTTGGTGTTAGACACACGGTTACTATGGTTACTATGAATTTACACTGAACCATGTTACTAAAGACGGGTCGGCCCTGAGGGGTACCCGCGCGAGCTTAATTGTGAGTGATGAGGAGTCGGGTTGACCTGGAGGGTGCCCGCGAGATAATTACGAGGCGTGGTCGGGCATTCTTAGCCCTTGCCGCAAGTCCTCGAGACGGGCCGATGACGTCACATCTTTCGTGAGTCTCTACTTGTTACCACACGTTCCTAATCCACTACAATTTGGATATTTGATCCGAGGGGCCTCTGGCCTAATAGCACTAACCATCACGTGGGCCTAGTATGGGCATTCTGCATCGTATGCATCAGCCGAAGCTTAATAGACAGCATGCGACTGAGTGGCGCGCGCTGGGTTGGACTGCGTAAGCACCTGCCTTTTTAAGGAGGTAGCTAGGTCTGCTCACCGACCACCCATGCAACGTGCAGGAGTTCCCGGGGCGATGGCCCAAGACCCCTGGGGGCATAGGATTTAGTTCGGCGTGCTGACCTCTTTATTAAGCCTAGGTCGGGTTGTGGCGTACTGTTTGGCCGAGGCCGGGCATGACCCAGGAAAGTGTGACCGGCTAGAGTTAATCGAGCATGGTGGGTAAGTTGGTGCACCCCTGTGGGGAAGAAAACATCTATCGATAGCCTGTCCTACAGTAACGGATGCTCGGAGGGTATCCCGATCGATACAACTAGAACTGGATACTTGTGATGAGAAATGGATAGTATGGCTCTAGGATTGCTTTCTCGCAGGGGGTCGAGGAAGGATATCTGGGTGAGGTTGATAACACTACTACTACTTTACATTATGTTGATCTGTACTCTTCTAAATGCTGCAAGATGCTTGAAGATGCTATTCTTCGATAGGCTAGGCTTTTCCCTTCTCTTCTGGCATTCTACAGTTTTCTCCACAAATACATCCCATTCCTTTGATACGGATGCATACACGGTTTAGATCTGTTGTAAGTCTTGCGAGTACTTTGGATGAGTACTCACAGTTGCTTTGCTACCTCTTTTTCCCCCATACCCGATTGTTGCGACCAGATGATGGATCCCAGGAGCCAGACGACACCACTGATGACTACTACTACCCCGAGGGTGCCTACTACTCCGTGATGGCCGCTGACGACCTGGAGTAGTTAGGAGGCTCCCAGGCAGGAGGCCTTGCCTTTTCGATCGTTGTTGCTTTTGTGCTAGCCTTCTTAAGGCAGACTTGTCTAACTTATGTCTATACTCAGATATTGTTGCTTCCGCTGACTCTTGTGTATTCGAGCCCTCGAGGCCCCTGTCTTCTAATATAAAGCTTGTATTATTTTAATTTGTGTCTAGAGTTGTGTTGTTATATCTTCCCGTGAGTCCCTGGTCTTTATCGTACACATTTCCGTGTATGATTAGTGTATGATTGAATCAGGGGCATCACCAAAAGGAGAAAATATTAGAGACTTATTCTGCACACCTCCAAAAGTCCTAAAACTCCTCGAAAGTCAGTTTTGGAATATATTAAAAATAGTGAGCGAAGAAAGCACCAGAGGGGGCCACCCACTGTCCACGAGGGTGGAGGGCGCGCCCCCTGCCTCGTCGGCCACCTGGAAGCCCCCCGATGCCCATCTTCTGGTATAAGGTGTCTTTTGCCCGGAAAAAATCAGAAGGAAGCTTTCGGGACGAAGCACCGCCGTCTCGAGGCGAAACCAATCTAGGGCTCCGGCGGAGCTGTTCTGCCGGGGAAACATCCCTCCGGGAGGGGGAAATCGTCACCATTGTCATCACCATCGGTCCTCTTGTCAGGAGGGGGTCAATCTCCATCAACATCTTCACCAACACCATCTCCTCTCAAACCCTAGTTCATCTCTTGTATCCGATCTTTGTCTCAAAACCTCAGATTGGTACCTGTGGGTTGCCAGTAGTGTTGATTACTCCTTGTAGTTGATGCTAGTTGGTTTATCCGGTGGAAGATTATATGTTCAGATCCTTTATGCACATTAATACCCCTCTGATTATGAACATTAATATGATTTGTGAGTAGTTATGTTTGTTCTTGAGGACATGGGAGAAGTCTTGTTATAAGTAGTCATGTGAATTTGGTATTCGTTCGATATTTTGATGAGATGTATGTTGTCCTTCCTCTAGTGGAGTTATATGAACGTCGACTACATGACACTTCACCATTGTTTGGGCCTAGGGGAAGGCATTGGGAAGTAATAAGTAGATGATTGGTTGCTAGAGTGACAGAAGCATAAACCCTAGTTTATGCGTTGCTTCGTAAGGGGCAGATTTGGATCCATATGTTTCATGCTATGGTTAGGTTTACCTTAATTCTTCTTTCGTATTTGTGGATGCTTGCGAGGAGGGTTAATAATAAGTGGGATGATTGTCCAAGGAAGGTCAGTACCCAAGCACCGATCCACCCACATATCAAATTATCAAATTAACGAACACGAATCATATGAGCATGATGAAAACTAGCTTGACGTTAATTGCCATGTGTCCTCGGGAGCGCTTTCCTTTATATAAGAGTTTGTCCAGGCTTGTCCTTTGCTACAAAAACGATTGGGCCACCTTGCTGCACCTTGTTTAATTTTGTTACTGGTTACCCGTTACGAATTACCTTATCACAAAACTATCTGTTACCGATAATTTTAGTGCTTGCAGAGAATACCTTACTGAAAATTGCTTGTCATTTCCTTCTGCTCCTCATTGGGTTCAACACCCTTACTTATCTAAAGGACTATGAAAGATCCCCTATACTTGTGGGTCATCAAGACTCTTTTCTGGTGCCGTTGACGGGGAGTGAAGCGCCTTTGGTAGGTGCAATTTGCTAAGGAAAAATTATATAGTGTGCTGAAATTTTTACTGTCACTTGTTACTATGGATAATAATCCTTTGAGGGGCCTGTTCAGGGTATCTTTGAAGGAAATATGCCCTAGAGGCAATAATAAAGTTATTACTTATTTCCTTATATCATGATAAATGTTTATTATTCATGCTAGAATTGTATTAACCGGAAACATAATACATGTGTGAATACATAGACAAACAGAGTGTCACTAGTATGCCTCTACTTAACTAGCTCCTTGATCAAAGATGGTTATGTTTCCTAACCATAGACATCAGTTGTCATTTGATTAACGGGATCACATCATTAGGAGAATGATGTGATTGACTTGACCCATTCCGTTAGCATAGCACTTGATCGTTTAGTTTGTTGCTATTGCTTTCTTCATGACTTATACATGTTCCTATGACTATGAGATTATGCAACTCCCTTTTACCGGAGGAACACTTTGTGTGCCACCAAACATCACAACGTAACTGGGTGATTATAAAGGTGCTCTACAGGTGTCTCCGAAGGTACTTGTTGGGTTGGTGTATTTCGAGATTAGGATTTGTCACTCCGATTGTCGGAGAGGTATCTCTGGGCCCTCTCGGTAATGCACATCACTTAAGCCTTGCAAGCATTGCAACTAATGAGTTAGTTGCATGATGATGTATTATGGAACGAGTAAAGAGACTTGCCGGTAACGAGATTGAACTAGGTATTGAGATACCGACGATCGAATCTCGGGCAATTAACATACCGATGACAAAGGGAACAACGTATGTTGTTATGTGGTCTGACCGATAAAGATCTTCGTAGAATATGTGGGAGCCAATATGAGCATCCAGGTTCCGCTATTGGTTATTGACCGGAGACATGTCTCGGTCATGTCTACATTGTTCTCGAACCCGTAGGGTCCGCATGCTTAAGGTTTCGATGACAGTTATATTATGAGTTTATGAGTTTTGATGTACCGAAGGAGTTCAGAGTCCCGGATGAGATCGGGGACATGACGAGGAGTCTCGAAATGGTCGAGACGTAAAGATCGATATATTGGACGACTATATTCGGACTTCGGAAAGGTTCCGAGTGATTCGGGTATTTTTCGGAGTACCGGAGAGTTACGGGAATTCGCCGGGGAGTATATGGGCCTTATTGGGCTTTAGGGGAAAGAGAGAAGAGAGGTTGGGCGCCCCCCCAAGGCCTAGTCCGAATTGGACTAGGGGGAGGGGCTGTGCCCCCTCCTTCCTTCTCTTCTCCCTTCCCTTGCCTTGACTCCTACTCCTACTACTTGGAAGGGGGGGAATCCTACTCCCAGTGGGAGTAGGACTCCTCCAAGGCGCGCCATAGGGGCCGGCCCTCTCCCCCCTCCTCCACTCCTTTATATACGTGGCCAGGGGACACCCTATAAACACAACAATTGATCATTGATCTCTTAGCCGTGTGCGGTGCCCCCTTCCACCATAATCCTCTATAATATTGTAGCGGTGCTTAGGCGAAGCCCTGCGACGGTAGAACATCCAGATCGTCACCACGCCGTCGTGCTGACGGAACTCATCCCCGACACTTTGCTGGATCAGAGTCCGGGGATCATCATCGAGCTGAACGTGTGATAGAACTCGGAGGTGCCGTAGTTTCGGTGCTTGATCGGTCGGGCCGTGAAGACGTACGACTACATCAACCGCGTTGTGCTAACGCTTACGGTTCCGGTCTACGAGGGTACGTAGACAACACTCTCCTCTCTCGTTGCTATGCATCACCATGATCTTGCGTGTGCGTAGGAAATTTTTTGAAATTACTACGTTTCTCAACAGTGGCATCAGAGCCTAGGTTTTATGTGTTGATGTTATGCACGAGTAGAACACAAGTGAGTTGTGGGCGATATAAGTCATATTGCTTACCAGCATGTCATACTTTGGTTCGGCGGTATTGTTGGATGAAGCGGCCCGGACCGACATTACGTGTACGCTTATGCGAGACTGGTTTTACCGCCATGCTATGCACACAGGTGACTAGCGGGTGTCAGTTTCTCCAACTTTAGTTGAACCGAGTGTGGCTACGCCCGGTCCTTGCGAAGGTTAAAACAGCACCAACTTGACAAACTATCGTTGTGGTTTTGATGCGTAGGTAAGAACAGTTCTTGCTCAGCCCGTAGCAGCCACGTAAAACATGCAACTACAAAGTAGAGGACGTCTAACTTGTTTTTGCAGGGCATGTTGTGATGTGATATGGTCAAGACGTGATGAGATATAAGTTGTTGTATGAGATGATCATGTTTTGTTGAAGTTATCAGCAACTGGCAAAAGCCTTATGGTTATCTCTCTATTGCATAAGATGCAAGCGCCAAATAATTGCTTTACTTTATCGCTATGCGATAGCAATAGTTGCAAGACCAATTGTTGGCGAGACGACCATGTGACGACACATTGATATAGATCAAGATGATGGAGATCATGGTGTCATGTCGGTGACGATGGAGATCATGACGATGCTTTGGAGATGGAGATCAAAGGCATAAGATGATGATGGCTATATCATGTCATATATTTTGATTGCATGTGATGTTTATCTTTTATGCATCTTATTTTGCTTAGTTCGACGGTAGCTTTATAACATGATCTCTCACTAATTATCAAGGTACAAGTGTTCTCCCTGAGTATGCACCGTTGCGAAAGTTCTTCGTGCTGAGACACCACGTGATGATCGGGTGTGATAGGCTCTATGTTCAAATACAACGGGTGCAAAACAGTTGCACACGCGGAATACTCAGGTTAAACTTGACGAGCCTAGCATATAACAGATATGGCCTCGGAACACGGAGACCGAAAGGTCAAGCGTGAACCATATACTAGATATGATCAACATAGTGATGTTCACCATTGAAACTACTCCATCACACGTGATGATCGGACATGGTTTAGTTGATTTGGATCACGTGATCACTTAGAGGATTAGAGGGATATCTATCTAAGTGGGAGTTCTTAAGTAATATGATTAATTGAACTTTAATTTATCATGAACTTAGTCCTGGTAGTATTAGCATATCTATGTTATAGATCAATAGCTCACGTTTAGCTCCCCTGTTTTATTTTCGATATGTTCCTAGAGAAAACTAAGTTGAAAGATGTTAGTAGCAATGATGCGGTTTGGATCCGTGATCTGAGGTTTATCCTCATTGCTGCACAGAAGAATTATGTCCTTGATGCACCGCTAGGTGACAAACCTATTGCAGGAGCAGATGCAGATGTTATGAACGTTTGGCTAGCTCAATATGATGACTACTTGATAGTTTAGTGCACCATGCTTAAACGGCTTAGAATTGGGACTTCAAAGACGTTTTGAACATCATGGACCATATGAGATGTTCCAGGAGTTGAAGTTAATATTTCAAGTAAATACCCGAGTTGAGAGATGTGAAGTCTCCAACAAGTTCTATAGCTAAAAGATGGAGGAGAATAGCTCAAGCAGTGAGCATGTGCTCAGATTGTCTGGGTACTAGAATCGCTTGAATCAAGTTGGAGTTAATCTTCCAAATAAAATAGTGATTGACAGAATTCTCTAGTCACCATCACCAAGTTAGTAGAACTTTGTGATGAACTATAATATGCAAGGGATAACGGAAACGATTCCCAAGCTCTTCGTGATGCTGAAATCGACGAAGGTAGAAATCAAGAATAGCATCAAGTGTTGATGGTAAACAAAACCACTAGTTTCAAGTAAATGGACAAAGGGAAGAAAGGGGAACTTCAAGAATAACGACAAACAAGTTGTTGCTCAAGTGAAAAAAACCCAAGTCTGGACCTAAGCCTGAAACTGAGTGCTTCTACTGCAAAGGGACTGGTCATTGGAAGCGGAACTACCCCAAGTGATTGGCGGATAAGAAGGATGGCAAAGTGAACATAAGTATATTTGATATACATGTTATTGATGTGTACTTTACTAGTGTTTATAGCAATCCCTCAGTATTTGATACTAGTTCAGTTGCTAAGACTAGTAACTCGAAACGGGAGTTGCAGAATGAACAGAGACTAGTTAAGGGTGAAGTGACGATGTGTATTGGAAATGGTTCCAATATTGATATGATCATCATCGCACACTCCCTATACTTTTGGGAATAGTGTTAAACCTAAATAAATGTTATTTAGTGTTTGCGTTGAGCATGAATATGATTCGATCATGTTTATTGCAATACGGTTATTCATGTAAGTTAGAGAATAATTGTTGTTTTGTTTACATGAATAAAACCTTCTATGGTCATACACCCAATGAAAATGGTTTGTTGGATCTCGATCGTGGTGATACACATTTTTATAATATTGAAGCCAAAAGATGCAAAGTTGATAATGATAGTGCAACTTATTTGTGGCACTGCCGTTTAGGTCATATCGGTGTAAAGCGCATGAAGAAACTCCATACTGATGGACTTTTGGAACCACTTGATTATGAATCACTTGGTACTTGCGAACCGTGCCTCATGGGTAAGATGACTAAAACACCGTTCTCCGGTACTATGGAGAGAGCAACTGACTTATTGGAAATAATACATACTGATGTATGCGGTCCGATGAGTGTTAAGGCTCATGACAAGTATCGTTATTTTCTGACCTTCGCAGATGATTTGAGCAGATATGGGTATATCTACTTAATGAAACACAAGTCTGAAACAGTTGAAAAGTTCAAAGAATTTCAGAGTGAAGTGGAGAATCATCGTAACAAAAATGAAAGTTTCTACGATATGATCGCAGAAGTAAAATATTGGAGTTACGAGTTTGGCCTTTAGTTAAAAACAATGTGAAATAGTTTCACTACTCACGCCACCTAGAACACCACAGCATAATGGTGTGTCCGAACGTCATAACCGTACTTTATTAGATATGGTGCGATCTATGATGTCTCTTACCGATCTACCACTATTGTTTTGGGGTTTGCATTAGAGACAGCTGCATTCACGTTAAATAGGGCACCATCTAAATGCGTTGAGACGACACCGTATGAACTATGGTTTGGCAAGAAACCTGAGCTGTCATTTATTAAAGTTTGAGGTTGCAATGCTTATGTGAAAAAGTTTCAACCTGATAAGCTCAAACCCAAATCGGAGAAGTGCATCTTCATAGGATACCCAAAAGAAAATGTTGGGTACACCTTCTATCATAGATCCGAAGGCAAGTTATTCATTGCTGAGAATGGATCCTTTCTAGAGAAGGAGTTTCTCTCGAAAGAAGTGAGTGGGAGGAAAGTAGAACTTGATGAGGTAACTGTATCTACTCCCTTATTGGAAAGTAGTTTATCACAGAAATCTGTTCCTGTGACTACTACACCAATTAGTGAGTAAGCTAATGATGATGATCATGTAACTTCAGATCAAGTTACTACCGAACCTCGTAGGTAAACCAGAGTGAGATCCGCACCAGAGTGGTACGGTAATCCTGTTCTGGAGGTCATGTTACTTGACCATGGCGAACCTACGAACTATGAGGAAGCGATGATGAGCCCAGATTCCGCGAAATGGCTTGAGGCCATGAAATCTGAGATGAGATCCATGTATGAGAACAAAGTATGGACTTTGATTGACTTGCCCATTGATCGGCGAGCCATTGAGATTAAATGGATCTTCAAGGGGAAGACGGACGCTGATAGTAGTGTTACTATCTACAAAGCTAGAATTGTCGCAAAAAGGTTTTCGACAAGTTCAAGGTGTTGACTACGATGAGAGTTTCTCACTCATATCTATGCTTATGTTTGTCCGAATCATGTTAGCAATTGCCGCATTTTATGAAATCTGGCAAATGGATAAACAAAACTGCATTCCTTAATGGATTTATAAAAAAGAGTTGTATATGATGCAACCAGAAGGTTTTGTCAATCCTAAAGGTACTAACAAAATATGCAAGCTCCAATGATCCATCTATGGACTGGTGCAAGCATCTCGGAGTTGGAATATACGCTTTGATAAGTTTATCAAAGCATATAGTTTTATACAGACTTGCGGTGAAGCTTGTATTTACAAGAAAGTGAGTGGGAGCACTACAACATTTCTGATAAGTATATGTGAAAGACATATTGTTGATCGGAGATAATGTAGAATTATTCTGCAAAGCATAAAGGAATGTTTGAAAGGAGTTTTTTCAAAGAAAGACCTCGGTGAAGCTGCTTACATATTGAGCATCAAGATCTATAGAGATAGATCAAGACGCTTGATAAGTTTTTCAATGAGTACATACCTTGACAAGATTTTGAAGTAGTTCAAAATGGAACAGTCAAAGAAGGAGTTCTTGCCTGTGTTACAAAGGTGTGAAGTTGAGTAAGACTCAAAACCCGACCACGGCAGAAGATAGAGAGAGAATGAAAGTCATTCCCTATGCCTCAGTCATAGGTTCTATAAAGTATGACATGCTATGTACCAGACCTATTGTATACCCTGCCCTGAGTTTGGCAAGGGAGTACAATAGTGATCTAGGAGTAGATCACTGGACATTGGTCAAAATTATCCTTAGTGGAATAAGGATATGTTTCTCAATTATGGAGGTGACAAAAGGTTCATCGTAAAGGGTTACGTCGATGCAAGTTTTGACACTGATCCAGATGACTCTAAGTCTCAACCTGGATACATATTGAAAGTGGGAGAAATTAGCTAGAGTAGCTCCATGCAGAGCATTGTTAACATAGAAATTTGCAAAATACTTACGGATCTGAATGTGGCAGACCCGTTGACTAAACTTCTCTCACAACCAAAACATGATCACACCTCAGTACTCTTTGGGTGTTAATCACATAGCGATGTGAAATAGATTATTGACTCTAGTAAACCCTTTGGGTGTTGGTCACATGTTGATGTGAACTATGGGTGTTAATCACATGGTGATGTGAACCATTGATGTTAAATCACATGGCAATGTGAACTAGATTATTGACTCTAGTGCAAGTGGGAGACTGAAGGAAATATGCCCTAGAGGCAATAATAAAGTTATTATTTATTTCCTTATATCATGATAAATGTTTATTATTCATGCTAGAATTGTATTAACCGGAAACATAATACATGTGTGAATACATAGACAAACAGAGTGTCACTAGTATGCCTCTACTTGACTAGCTCATTGATCAAAGATGATTATATTTCCTAACCATAGACATGAGTTGTCATTTGATTAACGGGATCACATCATTAGGAGAATGATGTGATTGACTTAACCCATTCCGTTAGCATAGCACTCGATCGTTTAGTTTGCTGCTATTGCTTTCTTCATGACTTATACATGTTCCTATGACTATGAGATTATGGAACTCCCGTTTACCGGAGGAACACTTTGTGTGCCACCAAACTTCACAACGTAACTGGGTGATTATAAAGGTGCTCTACAGGTGTCTCCGAAGGTACTTGTTGGGTTGGCGTATTTTGAGATTAGGATTTGTCACTCTGATTGTCGGAGAGGTATCTCCGGGCCCTCTTGGTAATGCACATCACTTAAGCCTTGCAAGCATTGCAACTAATGAGTTAGTTGCAGGATGATATATTATGGAACGAGTAAAGAGACTTGCCAGTAACGAGATTGAACTAGGTATTGAGATACCGACGATCGAATCTCGGGCAAGTAACATACCGATGACAAAGGGAACAACATATGTTGTTATGCGGTCTGACCGATAAAGATCTTCGTAGAATATGTGGGAGCCAATATGAGCATCCAGGTTCCGCTATTGGTTATTGACCGGAGACGTGTCTCGGTCATGTCTACATTGTTCTCGAACCCGTAGGGTCCGCACGCTTAAAGTTTCGATAACAGTTATATTATGAGTTTATGAGTTTTGATGTACCGAAGGAGTTCGGAGTCCCGGATGAGATCGGGGACATGACGAGGTGTCTCGAAATGGTTAAGACGTAAAGATCGATATATTGGATGACTATATTCGGACTTCGGAAAGGTTCCGAGTGATTCGGGTATTTTTCGGAGTACCGGAGAGTTACGGGAATTCGCCGGGGAGTATATGGGCCTTATTGGGCTTTAGGGGAAAGAGAGAAGAGAGGTTGGGCGCCCCCCTAAGGCCTAGTCCGAATTGGACTAGGGGGAGGGGTTGCGCCCCCTCCTTCCTTCTCTTCTCCCTTCCCTTGCCTTGAGTCCTACTCCTACTACTTGGAAGGGGGGGAATCCTACTCCCGATGGGAGTAGGACTCCTCCAGGGCGCGCCATAGGGGCCGGCCCTCTCCCCCCTCCTCCACTCCTTTATATACGTGGCCAGGGGACACCCCATAGACACAACAATTGATCATTGATCTCTTAGCCGTGTGCGGTGCCCCCTTCCACCATAATTGTCGATAATATCGTAGCGATGCTTAGGCGAAGCCCTGCGACGGTAGAACATCAAGATTGTCACCACGCCGTCGTGCTGATGGAACTCGTCCCCGACACTTTGCTGGATCGGAGTCCGGGGATCGTCATCGAGCTGAACATGTGCTAGAACTCGGAGGTGCCGTAGTTTCGGTGCTTGTTCAGTCGGGCCGTGAAGACGTACGACTACATCAACTGCGTTGTGCTAACGCTTCCGCTTCCGGTCTACGAGGGTACGTAGACAACACTCTCCTCTCTCGTTGCTATGCATCACCATGATCTTGCGTGTGCATATGAATTTTTTTGAAATTACTACGTTCCTCAACAATCTTTACCCCAACCAGTAGAGCAAAGAGTTGCTCCTCAACCTACTGAACCTACTGAAAATGTTTACTTTGAAATTCCTTCGGGTATGATAGAGAAACTGCTAGCTAATCCTTTTACAGGAGATGGAACATTACATCTCGATATGCACCTAATCTATGTGGATGAAGTTTGTGGATTATTTAAGCTTGCAGGTATGCCCGAGGATGTTATCAATAAGAAGTTCTTCCCTTTATCTTTGAAGGGAAAGGCATTGACATGGTTTAGGCTATGTGATGGTATTGGATCAAGGAACTACAACCGATTGAAATTGGAATTTCATCAGAAGTTTTATCATATGCATCTGGTTCATCGTGATCGTAATCATATATATAATTTTTGGCCTTGCGAAGGAGAAAGTATCCCTCAAGCTTGGGGGAGGCTTAAGTCAATGTTATATTCATGCCCCAATCATGAGCTCTCAAGAGAAATTATTATTCAAAAAAATTATACTCGGCTTTCTCTTAATAATCGCTCCATGCTCGATACTTCTTGTACTGGTCCTTTTATGATGAAGACTACTAAATTCGGATGGGATTTATTTGGAAGAATTAAACACAACTCTGAAGATTGGGAACTCGATGAAGGTAAGGATTCAGGTATAACACCTAAGTTTGATTGTGTTAAATCTTTTATGGATACTGATGCTTTTCGTGAACTTAGCACTAAATATGGATTTGACTCTGAGATAGTAGTTTCTTTCTGTGAATCATTTGCTACTCATGTTGATCTCCCTAAGGAGAAGTGGTTTGAATATCATCCTCCCATTGAACTAAAAGTAGTCGAACCTATTAAAGTTGAAGAAAATACTATCACTTATAATGTTGATCCTATTATTCCAACCGCTTATATTGAGAAACCACCTTTCCCTGTTAGAATAAAGGATCATGCTAAAGCTTCAAATGTGGTTTGTAAGAGTAATGCTAGAACACCTACACCCTCTGAGCAAATTAAAGTTGAACCTAGTATTGCTATGGTTAAGGATCTCTTGGTCGATAATATTAATGGGCATGTTATTTACTTCTGGAATGAAGTTGCTAGAATTGCTAGACCCGATACTAAAAATAAACATAGACCTGTTGTTGGCATGCCTGTTATTTCTGTTAAAATAGGAGATCATTGCTATCATGGCTTATGTGACATGGGTGTTAGTTTGAATGCAATACCTCATTCCTTATACGAAGAAATTATGCATGATATTGCACCTGCTGAGATAGAAGGTATTGATGTTACAATTAAGCTTGCCAATAGAGATACTATTTCTCCAATTGGGATTGTTAGAGATGTTGAAGTCTTATGTGGAAAAGTTAAATATCCTACTGATTTTCTTGTTCTTGGTTCCCCAAAAGATGACTTTTGTCCAATTATATTTGGTAGACCCTTCTTGAATACTGTTAATGCTAATATAGACTGCAAAAAGGAAATTTTTACTGTTGGTTTAGGGGATATGTCTCATGATTTTAATTTTGCTAAATTTTGTAGACAACCCCATGATAAAGAATTGCCTAGTAAAGATGAAATTATTGGTCTTGCTTCTATTGTCGTGCCTCCTAATGATTCTTTAGAACAATATTTGCTAGACAATGAAAATGATATGTTAATGAATGAAAGAAGGGAAATAGATGAAGTATTCTTTAAACAGGGGCCTATTTTGAAACACAAATTGCCTGTTGAAATTCTAGGGGATCCTCCTCCACCCAAGGGTGGTCCCGTGTTTGAGCTTAAACCATTACCTGATACTCTTAAATATGCTTATCTTGATGAAAAGAAGATATATCATGTTATTGTTGGTGCTAACCTTTCAGAGCAGGAAGAAGAGAAATTATTGAAAACTCTGAAGAAGCACCGTGCTGCTATTGGATATACTCTTGATGATCTTAAGGGCATTAGTCCCACTCTATGCCAGCACAAAATAAAATTGGAGACAGATGCTAAACTGGTTGTTGATCACCAACGACAGTTAAATCCTAAGTTGAAAGAAGTGGTAAGAAATGAAATACTAAAGCTTCTGGAGGCAGGTATAATTTATCCTATTGCTGATAGTCAGTGGGTAAGTCATGTCCATGGTGTCCCTAAGAAGGGAGGTATTATTGTTGTTCCTAATGATAAAGACAAATTAATCCCACAAAGAATTGTTACAGGTTATAGAATGGTACTGATTCCCACAAATTAAATAAAGCTACTAGAAAGGATCATTACCCTTTAACTTTTAATTATTAAATGCTAGAAAGATTATCCAAACATACACATTTTTGCTTTCTAGACGGTTATTCTGGTTTCTCTCAAATACCTGTGTCGAAAGAGGATCAGGAAAAGACAACTTTTACTTGCCCTTTTGGTATCTTTGCTTATAGACGTATGCCTTTTGGTTTATGTAATGCACCTGATACCTTTCAAAGATGTATGACTGCTATATTCTCTGACTTTTGTGAAAAGATTGCTAAGGTTTTCATGGATGATTTCGCCGTGTATGGAACTTCTTTTGATGACTGCTTAAGCAACCTTGATCGAGTTTTGCAGAGATGTGAAGAAACTAATATTGTCTTCAATTAGGAGTAGTGCCACTTTATGGTTAATGAAGGTATTGTCTTGCGGCATAAAATTTCTAAAAGAGATATTGAAGTTGATAAAGCTAAAGTTGACGCTATTAAAAAGATGTCGTGTCCCAAGGACATTAAAGGTATAATAAGTTTCCTTGGTCATGTCGGTTTTTATAGGTGGTTTATTAAAGACTTCTCAAAAAATTCTAGGCCTCTGAGTAATCTCTTACAAAAATATGTTCCTTTTGTCTTTGATGATGATTGTGTAGAAGCATTTCAAATACTTAAGAAAGCCTTGATTTCTGCACCTATAGTTCAGCCACCAGATTGGAATTTACCCTCTGAAATTATGTGTGAAGCTAGTGATTATGTTGTAGGTTCTGTTCTAGGACAAAGAGTTGATAAGAAATTAAATGTTATCCAATATGCTAGTAAAACTCTAGACAATGCCCGGAGAAATTATGCTACTACTGAAAAGAATTTTTGGCAGTTGTATTTGCTTGTGATAAGTTTAGACCTTATATTGTTGATTCTAAAGTAACTGTTCACACTCATCATGCTGCCATTAAATATCTTATGGGAAAGAAAGATACTAAACCTAGACTTATTAGATGGGTTCTCTTGCTACAAGAATTTGATTTGCATATTATTGATAGAAAGGGAGCTGAGAACCCCGTTGCAGACAACTTGTCTAGGTTAGAGAATGTTCTTGATGACCCACTCCCTATTGATGATAGTTTTCTTGATGAACAATTAGATGTCATAAATGCTTCTCGTACTGCTCCATGGTATGCCAATTATGCTAATTACATTGTTGCTAAATTTATACCACCTAGTTTCACATACCAGCAAAAGAAAAAGTTTTTCTATGATTTAAGACATTACTTCTGGGATGGCCCACACCTTTATAAAGAAGGAGTAGATGGTGTTATTAGACGTTGTGTACCTGAGCATGAACAGGAACAGATCCTACGCAAGTGTCACTTCGAGGCTTATGGAGGACACCACGCCGGAGATAGAACTGCACATAAGGTATTGCAATCCGGTTTTTATTGGCCTACTCTTTTCAAAGATGCTCGTAAGTTTGTCTTGTCTTGTGATGAATGTCAAAGAATTGGTAATATTAGTAGACGTCAAGAAATGCCTATGAACTATTCACTTATTATTGAATCATTTGATGTTTAGGGCTTTGATTATATGGGACCGTTTCCTTCCTCTAATGGGTATACACATATTTTAGTTGTTGTTGATTACGTTACTAAGTGGGTAGAAGCTATTCCAACTAGTAGTGCTGATCATAACACCTCTATTAAGATGCTTAAAGAAGTTATTTTTTCGAGGTTTGGAGTCCCTAGATACATAATGACTCATGGCAGTTCACATTTTATTCATGGTGCTTTTCGTAAAATGCTTGCTAAGTATGATGTTAATCATATAATTGCATCTCCATACCACCCACAGTCTAGTGGTCAAGTAGAACTGAGTAATAGAGAGATTAAATTAATTTTGCAAAAGACTGTTAATAGATCTAGAAAGAATTGGTCCAAGAAACTTGATGATGCATTATGGGCCTATAGAACTGTATATAAAAATCCTATGGGTATGTCACCGTATAAAATGGTTCATGAAAAAGCATGTCACTTACCTCTCGAACTAGAACATAAGGCATATTGGGCCATTAAAGAACTCAATTATGATTTCAAACTTGCCGGTGAGAAGAGACTATTTGACATTAGCTCACTTGATGAGTGGAGAACCCAGGCCTCTGAGAATGCCAAACTGTTTAAAGAAAAAGTTAAAAGATGGCATGACAAAAGGATAAAAAAGCGTGAGTTTAATGTAGGTGATTATGTTTTGTTATACAACTCTCGTTTAAGATTTTTTGTAGGAAAACTCCTCTCTAAATGGGAAGTTCATTACGTCATCGAGGAGGTATGTCGTTCCGGTGCCGTGAAAATCAACAACTTCGAAGGCACAAATCCGAAGGTGGTGAACGGTCAAAGAATCAAACATTATATCTCGGGTAATCCCATAAATGTTGAAACAAATCTTATTGATACCGTAACCCCGGAGGAGTACATAAGGGACACTTTCCAGAACGTTTCGGACTCCGAAAAGGAATAGATATGTGCTACGGTAAGTAAACCAACTCCAAAACAGTTCTAATAGCATTTTTCTCCGTTTTGGAATATTTAAGAAAATAGGAAAATAAGAAGTAGTCTGAAACGGACACGAGGCATCCATGAGGGTGGAGGGCGCGCCCTACCCCCCTAGGCGCTCCCCCTGCCTCGTGGGCACCTTGTGTGCCCTCCGGACTCCGTTTTCTTGCACATACTTCTTTTGGTCGGCAAAAATTCATTATATAATCTCCCGAATATTTTGACCACCGTACCACGCAAATATCTCCTGCTTTTGTTACGAGCTGTTTTTCTGACAGATCTAGATCACCATGATGTCTTCAACCGCCCCCAAGGACAAATGTTTCAAGAAGGTCATCAACCCCTACCTCGCGGAGGTGCTGCAACACCCTCAAACCATTGAGATGCGTGAGGGGGTGCTGCACATTCGTGATGTTGAGGGACCAAGGAGGACCGGAAGCGTGGACACAAGACTCGAAGCAATGGAGCAACAAGTTCTCAAGTACCAGGGGATGGTGGAACGTGGACTCAACACCAACCACATGATGATCGCGGAGTTCACTAACAACCACAAGATGGATGCCAAGAACATTGCGAAGACCATCTTCAAGCTTCACGAGAAAATCGAGCACCTCCAAGCCCAGATCTATGACCTGAAAAACCAAAAGTGTGAGTATGAATATAGATTCAAGAGGATGAGTTTGGCTACAGATTTTAGGATCTCGGAGACTCGATCATCCTTCTATAATGGTGAGCTTATGCCTTGGAAGATGGGCGACAAGCCTTCATCATCAACAACTCCATCATCACCACCTCCGAAGAAAGAGACATAAATACGTGGGTATGGGCACTCCCCTTAGCAACTGCCAAGCTTAGGGGAGGTGCCCCGGCATCGTATCACCATCACACTTCTATTTACCATTTTTCTTAGTTCGATCCTTTTGGTTATATCTTGATCTAGTAGATTAAAGTTTAGTATTATCTAGCTTTGAGTTTTGTGTTGATCCTTATCTATGTAATCGAGTCCGTGAGCTATATATAATAAAGATTAGTCTTAAGTCGAGGGCTTGGTTATCTTGCTATGATCTTGAGGGAATAAAAGAAAAAAGAATAAAAAGAAATAAAGAGATCATATTGATCTTATGGAGAGTAATGACTTCACATATAAAGAGTGTGACGAATAAAAGTTGTTGAGAGATGACAAACGTAGTTTTGGTCATCGTTGCAATTAATAGGGAGTAATAAAGAAAGAGAGGTTTTCACATATAAATATACTATCTTGGACATCTTTTATGATTGTGAGCACTCATTAAAATATGACATGCTAAAAAGTTGATGTTGGACAAGGAAGACAACGTAATGGGTTATGTTTTCTTATATCCGAAATAAATTATATTGTCATGGATCATCCAACATGTTGAGCTTGCCTTTCCCCCTCATGCTAGCCAAATTATTTGCACCAAGTAGAGATACTACTTGTGATTCCAAATATCCTTAAACCCAGTTTTGCCATGAGAGTCCACCATATCTACCTATGGATAGAATAAGATCCTTCAAGTAAGTTGTCATTATTGCAAGCAATAAAAACTGCTCTCTAAATATGTATGATCTATTAGTGTGGAGAAAATAAGCTTTATACGAGCTTGTGATATGGAAGAAATAAAAGCGACGGACTGCATAATAAAGGTCCCTATCACAAGTGGCAATATAAAGTGATGTTCTTTTACATTAAGATTTTGTGCATCCAACCATAAAGGCACATGACAACCTCTGCTTCCCTCTGTGAAGGGCCTATCTTTTATTTTTGTCTTATACCTTATACAAAAGTAATGGTGATCTTCACCTTTCCTTTTTACACTTTATCCTTTGGCAAGCACTATGTGTTGGAAAGATCCTCATATATATATATATATATATATATATATATATATACTATTCATCACGCAGGGTGCAGAATAAGTAATTCTTCGCCCGAGGTAATCTTACAATCACTTCATAACTAAATTACATTTGGAATTCAAATAGTTACATTTTTATTGATTCACTACGTAAAATTTGTCATAAGAAAATAAAAATATAGGTCATAAGACAAGAAAATTTGCAGTTTATGTATACTTTACAATATGTTTTTACGTTTGTAATTTTACATAACATAAACTATTTTTATGGCGACTATATATTTTCTTACGGTCTATTTTTACGTCGGAAATAAGACAAAACTTACGGAACGAAAAATTACGATGCATTAATGGTAAAATAGAGGTGGGTGAAGAATAACTATTCCCCACCCAGGGTGACGAATAGTCAATCCTAGAGAGAGAGAGTGACACTATTCTGATCCTGGGATCAGAATAATTATTTGGATCATGGAGCGCCCTATAAGGGCCCGATGGGACGTTACCGAGATCAGGCGAGCAAACAGAAAAAGCCCAAAGCCCCGACCTCTTATCCTGTCGCCCACCTTCCCCCGCTCCCATGACCTCCAGCCGCCGCACACCTTGCTCCGGCACGCCTCCTTCCGGGTGCGACGACGCCCCGCCTCCTTCCGGGCGCGACGCCGGCCCCGCCTCCTTCCAGGCGCGCCGCCGCCCCACCTCCTCCAGCGCAAAGCCGCCGCCCCGGGTCCCGAAGCGCCTCCCGCCGCAGCCGGCCCCGCCTCCTCTGGCGCGAGGCCGCCGCCCCCACCTCCTCCTAGCAAGCACGGCGGCGCCCCTCCCTCTGCTGGATCCTCCAGCCCGAACAGCCTCGGCGAGCGCGGCGGCGCCCCTCCTCTACTGGATCCTCTAGCCCCAACGCCGCGCACTGCCACCCACCACCAGGATCCCGCACCCCCGCCTCCTGGTCCGGCTGCCGCCCCGCCCCTGGCCCTTTGGTCCAGCTGCTGCGCTGCCTCCGGCCTGATCCGGTCGCCGCGCCCCCAGGACTCGTCCTGATGTCGCCTGCTGCAACAAGCTCCGGCGCGTGACCGGCCGATCCCCCGATGCCGCCGGTATGTGATTTTAAGACACGCCATCGTAGCAATCCAAGGTCGCCGGCGCTGTTAGACCGGAGTTGGGAGGCAGTGTTGAAGTTTTTGGGAAATCCAATGCTGCCCGTGCGGCCAATGTGCCGTCTGCTATGGCGCCGCGACCTGCCCTCCGGAGCGACCACCATCGTAGCCTTCTCCCTCCGCACAAGAAGTTCATCACCTTGCTCGTGGGCAGTCCGCGCGGGCAGCCATCTCTCATCGATTTGTCTCATGGTCATCCAACACAGCACTTGCATTTCAAGGCCGGCTACATGATGAATCCATGTTGAGTATGCAGTGATGTATCCTGCATGAAGTTGTAGCAGGTTGACGTTGTTTCCTCTCTGGGAAGACATGGCACTATTTGTGTGTGATGTACGTGCATACGAGCATATCTAGCTCTATTTTTTGCGAGTGTGTACTGTGTTAGTTGATGTGTTTCGTTGATTTAGTCAACTATGTTTGCAAAATTTCTTTTTTCATAACTTGGTATGCATCAATTTCAGAGATATGTGTTCAAGTGTACAACAATTTCCGCCTACAGCGGATAAATGCTTGGCGTGAGAAACACAATTGTTGTTGATCCAACAAGATATGTGTGCGTGTGTGATTATGCATCGTTTTTTCTTTAGTTCACATGGGGATCACATGAGAAGTCCATCTATTAAAAAAGAACGATGTTCAGATATAGTAAAAATGTGAAGGAACAAAGTTCAGAGTGCATACGAGCATATGAAGCTATGTTTTCTTTGTTACTAGTACTATGCACTGTTCAATATTTCAATGTGAAGGAATTGTCACTGCAAGTATTTGATATATGTGCTAGTGTGGCTGTTTTGTTAGTCTAGAAACTAGTTGAGGAAAGTTGGCATAGTCTTGTTGTCTAGAGATGGCCAAGACTTGGGCATGGTTCACGGCCTGGTTTCGCTTCGCAAGCAACTCTGCTCCCGCTTCACACGTAAACTCTGCAGCAGATGCTACTCTGAACATACACGTACAGCTCATGTAAATAAATGAGAAGTCCAACTATTAAAAAGAACAGAGTTCGGATATAACAAAATGAGTAAAATTAGTATAAACTAAAAAATGAGAAAAATGTGATGAATCAAAAATTTAAAAACTCAGATTTTTGTCGTTCCTAAAGAATAAAATGAAGAAGTTCAACTTAAAGGAGCGACTAAAAAAGTTTAAAAATAGAAATTTCTTGTTTATTAATAAACTAGAAGTTAAAACTAAAAATAACAAAGTGGTTTGATGTTTATTAAAAAAAATTAGGATTTTACCTTTTTAAGAAACTCAAATATCTGTTATTATTAAAGTATCAACCACGAAGTTCAAAAATTGGATAAAAAGTCAGATTTGATGTATATCTAAAAATCTAAAAGAATTCTTTACAGAAAAAATAAAAATGTGAAGTTCCAATTTGAAATAACATAGAAGTTCGAAGAATATAAAAAACTCAAATTTGTTGCAAGAAGTTCACATGCACCCCCATGCACGGTTCAGAATTATATATTGCAGGACGTCTGACCCCCAATTACATGTTTTAAAACGACAAAAAATGGTGTTCAACCTTCAATTGTTTGTAATTCGACGTATACACAAAAATGTAACAGAAATTCAAGGTGAAAACAACGAGAAGTTCAACTACTGCAAGGAATGCATTTCAGATGAGAATAAAATGTATAGAAAAATAAAAGCCTAAAAGGTTTGTTGAAAGAAGTTCAAGTGCTCTATCCGGGGAAGTTCAAAAATTCTTGAGAGAGAGGTTCACCTTGTATTTCCATGTTCGATTTTTCCGTATAAAAATCGAATACAATTCTTTACTCAAAAATATAAAAAGTGAAGTTCATATTGAAATAATAGAGAAGTTCGGAGTTTATTAAAACCTAGGATTTACCTGTTCAAAAAATAAAAACACAACGCCATTTTTTGTACTTCTAAAAACAGCTCATAAACGAAAACATGGTTGCTAGAAGTTCAAGTGCTCGGTGAGGAAAAGTTCAAAAAATTCTTGTGAGAGAGGTTCACCATGTATTTATATGTCTAAAATACATAAAAAATATGTTGTCTTTTTGGGTTTTAAAATAATTCTCTCAAACCAGAGAGAAGTTCAAAATGATAATAACTAGAAGTTCACGTACTGCATGGTGTGTGTTTTGTATAATAAAAATACAATAAAGTAAAACAGAGTGAAGTTCAAACAGACATGCCCCAGAAGTTCAACTACTTCACACAGTGCAAAAAACAACACGTCAAAAACAGAGTGAGGTTCAAACAGACATGCCCGTGAAGTTCAACTACTTCATGCAGTGCATTTCCGTTCACGATGAACGCAGAAATCATGATCTAGCCATTTTCTAATTTACCTCAAAACTACAGGAATATCATTTGTGTAAGATTCAAGTCCTCGGTCGGAGAAAGTTAAAAAAATTATTGTGAGAGGGGTTTGTACAAAAGGAGTAGCATTTGTGTAACACTAACGAATGGATGAGAAAATTACAAATGAAAATACGTCACAGAAGTTCAATGTGAAAACAGCATGAAGTTCAACTAGTACGCTGAATGAATTTCAGATGATTTTTTTTAAATCGTCACGAGTATGAAAAAACGATCAACACGGGAAAGTTATGTACTTACAGCAGCTTTCCACTGGTATATCACTTGCTCAATTCCGGTGAGTGGATGGAGAGTTACGAGCAGTGGATGGAGACCTACGAGCAAAAAAATCATGTGAAAAACAGAGTGAAGTTCAGGTACACGCGCCGAGAAGTTCAGGGTCTTCACGCGGTGCATTTTCGAAGAATCTGTTTCGCGATAAAAGCAGAACGCATGATCCCGCCGTTTTCAAAATTACTTGAAAACGGCTAAGAATCAGAGAAAACTATCAACATGAAAAAGTTTCGCATTTTCCATAGCTTTTCAGCGGTATATTATTTGCCCCATTCCGATAAAGTTTGTAGAAATTACGACAAAAATACGTTATTCGCCATTTTCGAAACTGACTTAAAACCGTAAAGAATTGGGAGAAACAATACATACCAAAAAGTTCCGCATTTGTTCAAGCTTTCCAACGCCATATAATTTGCTGCATTCGGATGCACGGTTAAAAAGTTAGCTCGAAAATACGAAGTCGGTAGGACTTGAACCATTTTCTAAATTACTCTTAAACCATTCAAAATTAGAAAAAAAAACTTTCAAGAGGAAAAGTAGCGAATTTTCATAAGCTTTCCAACGTCGTATCATATGCCTCCATTGGATTAGCCATTTAGAAATGACATCGAAAAAACGAACTCAGCTGTTCGGTTTACGAAATTTTATGTTTTTTCAAATTAGTCTTTAACCATAGGGAATTAGAGAAAACTTTACATGTGGAAGGAGCGGTTTTGGAGCATCTTTCCAACGCCATATTATATGCCTCATTCCGATAAACGGTTTAGAAATGCGATCGAAAATACGATTCACGTTTTTTGTGCGAAGAAAAAACGGTTTTCAAAACTGCTCTTAAACCGCTTTTATTTTGCCAAAAATTTAAGTTGGGTCATGATATTGGTGTCCATAGCTTTCTAACGGTATATCGCAAGCCCCATTTGGGCAATGTTGGCGGAAGTTCAACCTAGTTCACAGGGAAGTTCAACGTACTACTAGCAGGGCAGGTCAGGTTGTGATCAGAATATTATTCTGAACTGCCTGAGTAACGCGGCTGAACTTCCCTTTGTACAAACCCGGCCTTCGGGCCATCTTCGCAACCGTGGCTTCTCTCGCGAATTATTCTTCTTAGTCATGTTCTATATGATGTTAGTGTAATCTAGAAACGTTTTTTAGCATCTAAATACCGGTTTTAAGTAGGAATCTCGCTCATTGGCGGATTTTGCTCTCGGGTCATGATCAAATTGCGTTTTTTGCAATTTTACTGCCCGAGTTGTTCGACCTGAACTTCTCCCAGCGCTAGGTTGAACTTCCGCCAACATTACCCAAATGGGGCTTGCGATATACCGTTGGAAAGCTATGGATACTAGTATCATGACCCAAGTTAAATTTTTGGCAAAATGTAAGCGGTTTAAGAGCAGTTTTGAAAACCGTTTTTTCTTCATACAAAAAATGTGAATCATATTTTCGATCGCATTTCTAAACCGTTTATCGGAATGAGGCAAATAATATGGCATTGGAAAGCTGCTGGAAAACCGCTCTTTCCACATGTTGAAAGTTTTCTCTAATTCCCTATGGTTGAAGAGTAATTTAGAAAATCATAAAATATCGCAAACCGAACCGCCGAGTTCGTATTTTCGATGTCATTTCTAAACGGCTAATCCAACTGAGGCAAATGATATGACGTTGGAAAGCTTATGAAAATGTGCTACTTTTTCATGTAGAAAGATTTTTCTAATTTTAAACGGTTTAAGAGTAATTTAGAAAATAATACAAGTTCCACCGAGTTTGTATTTTGGATCTGTTTTTAACCGTACGTCGAAATACAGCAAATGATACGGTGTTCGAAAGCTTGAGGAAATGCGAAACTTTTTGGTATATATTGTTTCTCCCAATTTCATATTGTTTTAAGTCAATTTTAAAAATGGCTAAAAACATGTTTTTGTTGTAATTTCTACAAACTTTATTGGAATGGGGCAAATAATATACTGTTGAAAAGCTAAGGAAAATGCGAACCTTTTTCATGTTGATGGTTTTCTGTGATTCCTAGCCCTTTTCAAGTAATTTTGAAAACGGAGAGATCACTCGTTCTGCCTTTATCGCGAAACAGATTCTTCGAAAATGCACCACATAAAGAACCTGAACTTCTGCATGTCTACTTGAACTTCACTCTGTTTTTCACGTGCTTTTTTTGCTCATAGATCTCCATCCACTGCTCGTAGCTCTCCATCCACTCACCGGAATTGAGAAAATGATATACCGATGGAAAGCTGCTATAAACACGCAACTTTCCCGTGTTGATCGTTTTTTCGTACTCGCGACAATTTTAAAAGTTTTTCATCTCAAATTCATTCACTATATTAGTCGAACTTTGTGTCGTTTTCATGTTAAACTTTTGTGACGTATTTTTGTTTGCAATTTTCTCATCCATTTCGGCAGTGTTACACAAATGATATTCTTTTTGTACAAACCTCTCTCACAATATTTTTTTTGAACTTTTCCGACCAAGGACATGAATTTAGACAAATGATATTCCTGTTGTTTTGAAGTAAATTAGAGAAATGATGAGATCATGATTTCTGCCTTCATTGCGAATGGCAACGCACTACGTGAAGTAGTTGAACTTCTCGGGCATGTTTGTTTGAACCTCACTCTATTTTTGACGTGTTGTTTTTTGCACTACGTGAAGTAGTTGAACTTCTGGGGCATGTCTATTTGAACTTCACTCTGTTTCACTTTATTGTATTTTTCTTATATGAAATACACACCATGTAGTACTAAACTTCCGGTTGTTATCACTTTGAACTTCTCTCTGGTTTGAGAGAATTTTTTTAAAACACAAAAAACAACATGTTTTTTATGTATTTTGGACATCTAAATACACGGTGAACCTCTCTCACAACAATTTTTTGAACTTTTCCTCGTCGAGCACTTGAACTTCTAGCAACCATTTTTTCGTTTATGAGTTGTTTTTAAAAGTGCAAAAAATGGCATTGTGTTTTTTATTTTTTGAACAGGTAAATCCTATGTTTTAATAAACTCCAAACTTCTCTGTTATATCAATTCGAACTTCATCTTTTTATATTTTTGAGTAAAGAATTGCATTGGATTTTTATATGGAAAAAAATCGAACATGGAAATACAAGGTGAACCTCTCTCGCTAGAATTTTTGAACTTCCCTAGACAGAACACTTGAACTTCTTTTCCACAAATCTTTTAAGATTTTATTTTTCAATACTTTTACTCTCACCTGAAATGCACTCCTTGCAATACTTGAACTTCTCGTTGTTTTCACTATGAACTTCTATCACATTTTTGTGTAAGCGTCGAATTACACGCAATTGAAGGCCAAACGTCATTTTTTTTTCATTGTAAAACATGTAATTGGAAGTCGGACGTCCTACAATATAAATTCTGAACCGTGCACGGAGGTGCACGTGAACTTCCTGGAACAAATCTGAGTTTTTTCTATACTTCTTACTTCTCTATTATTTTAATTTCAACTTCTTAGTCATATTCTTAGAAAGGAAATATGTTTTAAAATAAGAAGTAAACATTTTTTTGTAAATTGAACTTCATAGTTTTTTTCTTAGAAACGGTAGTTATTTGAGTTTCTCGTATACATTGAATTACTTCTCTATTTTAATTTGAACTTTGTCATTTTTATTTTTTGTGCAACCCCTGCTCTATTTTTCTTTTGCATTTTTTTGGAACATTTCTCAAACTGAAACCAACATATCAAAACCCCAATTTTTCTGCCCCTGCAGATATTATTGAACTTCATAAAAAATAGTATAGAACTAGAACTAGACAACACATTTTTAAACTAAATAATCTTATAGTAACAGAAAATATCTTATTTTTTCGTATTATTGAACTCTCCAATTTATTCATTCTCAAAGTTAACATTTTTCTCAGTGAGGCAAGTTTTCTTCTTGGTACATAAACATCAGATCGCTCCGTTGCTTTAATTTGAACTTATTTGTATTATTCTTATAGTAACGGAGAATATCTTATTTTTTCGTAAAAGTTGAATAATCCGAACTTCACGTTTTCTTGTTTTTGTACTTCATTTCTTTAAACAATTGGTTAAATTATATCTTTCTGGCGAAGCTTTTGTGTCTCATTTGAACCTCACTGGTAAAAAAAATCACTTTCGATGTTACTTGCCGACGAAGATTTTTTTTTATGTTTGTAGTGCTTTTGACCTCCCCATCTTTTTAGATATGAACTTCGACTTATTTATTTTTTGTAGTGTTTTGATTTTCCAAACATCCCTATTTGACGTCTCCAAACTGTCTTTTTTTATTAAACGTCTTTCGAACTATGTTTTCCTAAGTGCATGAATTTGCTCAACAACATCCTTTGAACTTGGGATTCTATTTTCTGAAACGTCTTTTTTGTTTGGCTAGTTGTGTTTTGGTAGTAACTCCCGCAAGATCAACACCCATCAATTGAAAAAAAATAGTGCACTATCCATAGAATGAAAGTAGCACCAGCAGTATGCTTTTTTGCAAACAAATAGTCATTTTTATACACAAAGCGATGCATGTTTTTACACCAACGGATCTTATCTCCTAGAAGTAACCAGCACCACACATTTTATTCCTCGATCTCTCTCCTTTCTATGACTTTTCTCTACTCATTCATACAGAAGATAGCAACTCGATGCAGCAACCCGAGCTACAAAAGTCCAGGCTCTCTTCAAGTTCAGGCGCCCGGCGGACCATGGCCAGGCCAGCTCTGGGAGGCTGCACTTGAGAGGAGCTTGGTGACGCTAGGCACCAGCGGCGTGGTCCTCTCGACATGTACACCATGTACTCTGTTGTGCGGCTGGACGCCGCGGCCCGGCATCTCGCAGTGACATGAACACGAAGGTGACCAGACCTTGCAGGAGACACTGAACTTCCACTTGGCAGGCGAGGTGAGCGTAGAATGGAATGATGATGCAGCGCGGAGATGAGTGTGCAGGCCGAGGAGACCTTTGCTACATGAGGCGGTGGCCTGCATCCCCTCTGGATGAGGGCGAATCTATCAACCTGCTATTTTTCTTCAGTCTGGCTGCTACTGCTTCATAGTCCGACCTGCTATGCAGACCTCGACGCTGAGGATGTAGCCAGTCTCGAACGCAACTGCTGCGTCATGATGGCCTCGATGCAGATGGATTGATGGCACCACGATTAAAAAAAGAACAGCAAGGAGAGGTAGACCTCTCGCACTCTGTTTTGCGTGCGCCCTCTTTTATCTTCTTCAGCTACACATTGGCATGTATGCATCGGATCCGTGTGTTGGCAGTGACCTATCTTGCAAGATCGAGGGTGGCTGAGGATGACATGGACAACAACTCACTGCTCACAGGGGCTCATCGCTCTAGACGGAGACGAAGGTCAGGAGGGAAATGATAGGGGGAGCCGGCTGTAATTGGTGTAGTGGGTCGCAGCGGGACACGTGACCAGCTGCAGGTCGAGACATCCTGCAGCTGCAGGTCGAGACCTCCCCCAGCTGCAGGTCGAGGACGGAGGGATGGGGAGGCGGTGAATTGCTTTAGGCTGCGGGGAGGAAGGATGCGCCACCGGTGAGGATGTAGGCGTCGATGGAGGAGGATGGTGTTGTAATGGATGACCGCGATGAACTGAAGGAGCACAGGGCAACTGGTGGTAGGCGGAGCTGCCACCGGCTGTGTGGAAGAAGGCCGGAGCGGCGTGTTCAAGGGCGGTCGAGGATGTAGGCCGTTAGCCGCGCCGACGCTGCGAGGAGGAGCTTGGCTCCCGACGCAGGCTTGGACGGGTAGTGACAGCGCTGTGCTCAACCGGTGACCCCGGGATCCGGTGGCCCAAGGGGTTGGGTTTGACGCCTAGATCTGGGAGGAGGGAGAGCTGCATCTTAATCTGGCACTGGATGTGGTGGTCTGCGGCGGCGCGCGGAGATCTACGGCACGGCTGCGGTGCACCGGAGCTAGGGCCAGCGGCGGCGCGGTAGGATCAGGGCGGCGGCGATGGGTGGGGATTGAGCATGGATGGATGCCCCGGTGGTGCGGGAGAGGATCGTGGGCTGCGGGTGGTGGGTGGGCTATTTCTTTATCGGGGTGCACCGGTTCGGGAGCGTGGTGTCGCGCCTATATAGAGCTGAACCTGATCAGAATAGTTATTCTAATCCCAGGATTAGAATAGTGTTGTCCTATTTAACGAGCCTGAACACTATTCTGATCACGGGATCAGAATAATATTCTGATCACAACCTGAACTACCTAATTAACGCGCCTGAACTTCCCTCTGTACGAACCCGACCTTCGGGCTATCTTCGCAACCGTGGCTTTCCCCGCGAATTATTCTGGTTAGTCATGTTCTATATGATGTTAGTGCAATCTAGAAACGTTTTTAGCAAGTAAATACTGGTTTTAAATAGAAATCTCGCTCGTTGGCGGATTTTGCTCTCGGGTCGTGATGAAATTGCATTTTTTGCAATTTAAATGCCTGAGTTGTTCGACCTGAACTTCTCCGAGTGCTAGGTTGAACTTCCGCCAACATTGCCCAAATGGGGCTTGTGATATACCGTTGGAAAGCTATGGACACCAGTATCATGACCCAAGTTAAAATTTTGGCAAAATGTAAGCGGTTTAAGAGAAGTTTTGAAAACCGTTTTTCCTTCAAACAAAAAACGTGAATCGTATTTTCGATCGCATTTCTAAACCGTTTATCGGAATGAGGCAAACAATATGGCGTTGGAAAGCTGCTGTAAAACCACTCCTTCCACATGTTGAAATTTTTCTCTAATTCCCTACGGTTAAAAAGTAATTTGGAAAATCGTAAAATTTCGCAAACCGAACAGCCGAGTTCATATTTTCGATGTCATTTATAAACAGCTAATCCAATTGAGGCAAATGATATGGCGTTGGAAAGCTTATGAAAATGCTCTACTTGCTCATATTGAGAGTTTTTTCTAATTTTTAATGGTTTAAAAGTAATTTAGAAAACGGTACAAGTTCCACTGAGTTGTATTTTCAAGCTAATTTTTTAATCGTACGTCTGAATGCAGCAACTGATATGGTGTTGGAAAGACTGAGGAAATGCAAAACTTTTCTCTATATATTGTTTCTCTCAATTCCTTACTATGTTAAGTCAATTTTGAAAATGGCTATAGACATATTTTTGCCATAATTTCTACAAATTTTATCGGAATAGGGCAAATAATATACCATTGAAAAGCTACAGAAAGTGCGAAACATTTTCATGTTGATGGTTTTCTCTGATTCCCAGCAGTCTTCAAGTAATTTTAAAAATGGTGAGATCATACGTTGTACTTTTATCGCGAAATAGATTCGTCGAAAATGCACCGCGTGAAGAACTTGAACTTTTCGGCGTGTGTACTTGAACTTCACTCCGTTTTCATGGGTTTTTTTGCTCGCAGCTCTCCATCCACTCACCGGAATTGAGCAAGTGATATACCGATGGAAAGCTTCTGTAAACACGTAACTTTCTTGTGTTGATCATTTTTTCATACTCGCGACGATTTTAAAAGATTTTCTTCTAAAATGCATTCAGTATAGTAGTTGAACTTCCTGCTGTTTTCACGTTGAACTTCTGTGACATATTTTTGTTTGTAATTTCCTCATACATCCGTCAATGTCACACAAATGATATTTTCCTTTTGTACAAACCTCTCTCACAATAATTTTTTAACTTTATCTCACCGAGGAGTTGAACTTACACAAATGATATTCCCGTCTTTTTAAAGTAAATTAGAAACTGATGAGATCATGATTTCTGCCTTCATCGCGAATGGAAATGCACTGCGTGAAGTAGTTGAACTTCTCAGGCATGTCTGTTTGAACTTCACTCTGTTTCACTTTGTTGTATTTTTCTTATATGAAATACACACCATGTAGTACGTCAACTTCCGGTTGTTATCACTTTGAACTTCTCTCTGGTTTGAGAGAATTATTTTAAAACACAAAAAACAACATATATTTTTATGTATTTTTGGACATCTAAATACGCAGTGAACCTCTCTCACAAGATTTTTTCGAACTTTTCCTCGCCGAGCACTAGAACTTCTAGCAACCATTTTTTCGTTTATGAGTTGTTTTTAAAAGTGCAAAAAATGGCGTTGTGTTTTTAATTTTTTTGAACAGGTAAATCCTAGGCTTAATAAACTTCGAACTTCTCTGTTTTTTTAATTTGAACTTCACCTTTTTATATTTTGAGTAAAGAATTGTATTCGGTTTTTATACGGAAAAAACCGAACATGGAAATACAAGGTGAACCTCTCTCGCAATAATTTTTGAACTAGTCCGGACAGAGCACTTGAACTTGTTTCAACAAACCTTTTAAGCTTTTATTTTCTATACTTTTATTCTCCCCTGAAATGCATTCCTTGCGGTACTTGAACTTCTCGTTTTTTTCACTATGAACTTCTTTCAACACGTAAGAATTTTTCGAATACATCAAACCGTGTTTTAAATGGTATACATGAAAATTTTAAACCGTTCATCAGAATGTAGCACATAATATACCCGGTGGAAAGTTTATGAGTCGCAACAGGTTTTTCATGTAGACATGTGTTACAAATTCCTTGCCGTTTGAGAGCAGTTTTTAAAATGTCAAAACAACGTTGTTTTTTGCTTTTTAAAACAACATGTAAATGAACGACGGACATCTCATAAATATAATTTTTGAACCATGCAGGGTGCAGCACGTGAACTTCTTGCAACAAACCTTTTAGGCTTTTCATTTTGTATTCTTTTATTCTCTTCTGAAAGAAAGCAGTTGAACTTCCCGCTATTTTTACCTGAGATTTTGTCACATATTTTTGTTCAACCTCTCTCACAAGAATTATTGAACTTTCTCGGGAAGAGCACTTGAACTTCTAGCAACAAAATTTTTAGCATTTTCTTTTTCATTCTTTTTTAATACAAAATGCACACAGTGTAGTACGTGAACTTCTGGCTCTTATCAATTTGAACTTCTCTTTGCTTATCTTTAGTAAAGTAAAAAATCTGAGTTTTTATAGACATCGAACCGCTCTAACTTTTTTATTCTCATTTGGAACGCATTTGTAGTAGTTGAACTTCTCGTTGTTTTGGACGTCTCTAGGTCGTAGTTTTTGAACTTGTTCGGGGCTTCATGTTTTTTTGTTTTTTACATTAAACCAACATAATAAAAGCACATTTTTGCATCAATGTGTACTATTGAACTTCATGAAACAATACAAAACAAGAAATTAGATAACCCGATGTACAAATGGGGGCCAAATAAACAAACGATCTTATTCCCTTTCATACGGCTCACTGAATTTCACATGTCCAAATGGACTTCACTTAGTTGTCTCGCCTTCATCATACACCTTGTACATCCAAGCCCAAAATCAAAATCAAAATCGTGCCTCTCTAAACACAACATGTGCCACAGAGAGAGCTATAGTTGTTCCTTCCCAGCAATATGTGAACTTCTACGGTCGATGTATTTTTTCTATAGTAGATGCATAACAACTACGGGGAGAAGAATCTTTTTGTTAGCAACAGGAAAAATTTGAGTTTTTGTAATAAATATGAAACCACTCCACTTTTTGAGATTGAACTTCTTGGTTTATTATTTACTAACGAGGAAAATCTAGGTTTTTCATATACATTAAGGTATTCTATTTTAAAAATTGAACTTCTTGGTTTTTCAATTTGGACTTGGTGTTATTTCTTATAGTAACGGAAAAATCCTAGTTTCTTAATAAACGTCGACCTATTCCGTATTTTAAAAATAAACTTCTAAGTTTTTTTAACAAAGATAATTCCTTCTATATGAAATTGTAAGAGATGCTTTTTTAATTTGATCTTCATACGGTTTCTAATAAACATTGAATTTCTTCGTATTTTAAAATTTGAAGCTCTAGGCATTAAATCCATAAAAAATATTCTTGGTTTCAGTTTTTAGACACGAGAAAAATCTTATTGTTATATTAACATTGAACTGCTCGCCTTTTTAAATTTGAGGCTCCTTTTTATTTTTTAAAAATGGAACATCCTTATTTTTGTAAATGTGAGTTGTTATCTATTATTTTAATTTAAACTTATTTGAACTTCATGGATTTTTTTAGCGCTAACTTTCAAAATAAGGGGGGGGTTCAACAAACTTTTTTTGAAGGTTTCCTTAGTTTTGATGTTTGTTCTAATTTTACCAATTCTGAACTTGCGTGCACTTGTTCTTTCAGACACAAACAATTGTAGTTTAAAAATTTGAACCTCAAGATTTATGTCTACTTTCTCCTGTAAATGAGGTTAAGGAGCCTTTTTTGCACAAGTGAACTTCTAACATTTGAAAAGGAAAAATTCCTATGAAGCTTCAACTATGTCGAGAACATGCATATGTGAGGAACACCCCCACCCAGATTTGCACTATCTTTCAAACATATAACAAACATTAGACCACATATATTTTATAACCAAAACGAAGCAACATTACAGCAACCAAGGAGATGCTGGGAAGAAACAAGCAGTGCAGACGTAGTTATAACAAACAATATGCCACAAGTACCAAAGTTTATGTGTTAAAGGCCAAGGGGCATCTAAGAAAATTACAAACCACGCATAGAATAGATACTATGGCCGCATTATTTGTCATCGTAGTTGTGACTTTTCAAAAGAAGCTGTTGTCCCAAACTGAAGAGGTCATATGTGATGACACAAGTTAAACATAAGAGCCAGACTAGTGAGAGCTTCTCGCAATCTCTAATGCATATCATCGACTGAAGTTGCACTCTTGAGCTTAGCTTTGTCGACAATGGCCTTTGATCTCTCGGGCTGTGGAAGAAGAAGCGATAATTCCTAAAATATTGCAGAGATGTTGTTAGGAAACTGGAATGGTTCTTACAAATGAAGTCCAAAAGTTGAAAGAATGGCTACTATCTTGGTATTAAGTTCAATAGAAGTTGCAAGAAGATATTGCCATGTCGAAGGTGTTGTCCGTATTTTATTACCTCTGAGGTTCCACTCTCAAGGAAAACACCCTTCAATCGACTATCTACAAGATATAACAAGGTAAAAGATTGTCAAAGAGGTCAAGAAAGATTGTTGCGGCTAAATAACAGGAAAACTTGTCAGCCACAGGTTTTTGTGTGCCCCCTGCATACACACAACAATCATCAACTTCCATATACATGGACTTTATTTTATGACAACATGAACTTTGTTGTTGTCGCTATACATGAACTTCTCCTGTAACCAACTATTTGACTGTATAGAGCACCTAGTGCAAGAAAAGAAAAACAGCCACCTTATCTACTAAAAGGTGATGGTTCAATGGGTCATCTCTGCACAAACTTTATATATCCAGGGCAGAGTGCGCAGAAATGCTAGCTTACAGGCTCCGTCATTAACTTGAGAAACCAGTCCTGCCATCATATGGTACACAATTTATTAAAGCCAGCAATTTCACTTTCAGCCACTTGCTTTGTGGTATTGCATGGCAGGACGTCGCTCCTGCTTCTCACAACTATCTAGTTGTAGATCTTTATAGGCCTCTCAAATGAATGGCGGTTCTGCGCACAAAATATGAAATTAGCAAAATTCCAGACAACATGCCTAATATTATTGGCACAAGTCGCAACAATGTGCAGCAAGTACCTGGTTAGCACTATGTGCCTTTCTTGGCGCTGTGTCTAGGTGCTCCAGTCCAAGATACTGCTCCCAAGCTCCATACATGTTTATCTAAACAAGTTTATACAATTGAAATCAAATTAAGAGCTACAAAATCCGCTTCATCAAGTAGATAACTAGCATCATAGTACCTGAAATCTCGTGGCTAAAGTGTCAGAATCTTCAAAATAGTCTGGGCAACCAAGGGATATGTATGCAAATTTCCACTGTTCAAATAGAACATTTGTTAGCACCGGCCAAGTACATTTTAACCAATGTTTGCACTAGGTGTCAGCTCCACATACAAAATGCAAGATAAACATGCCTCAGAGAAATAAAAAGATAGTATGTATCATGTTTAAAGCATCCCAACAACTTCAAATGGACAAAGCCTAATTTTCTAGAGATTGCTGCCAAGCTTAGACCAATGCAGTCGATTAATTATATGCATTGTGGATGATGTGTCATGCAGATAAGCAACTCATGTCCTAGCCCATAGGGAGTAGTTGCCAGTTGGAATGGACCCCCGCTATCTTCCAATAAGTATTAATACTTCCTCCATCCCAAAATAAGTGTCTCAATTTTGTACTAACTTTAGTACAAAGTTGTACTAAGGTTAAGACACTTATTTTGGGATGGAAGGAGTACCTTCCCAATTAGGTTAACACCAATTTAGAGAAGCATAATTTAGTTATTTATTTTAGATTGTTAGACTTCGAAACACAGAGGAGCGCTTTGATGAAATTAAGAACCTCCATTATATCCCCAATCACCTAAGAATTCATGAACCAAGGTTTGTGACAGTATGTGTCGGAATATTTAAAGTTCCACATCGAAATATATAGGTGATAAGCCGCTAACAAAAAACCTACCAGAAAAAAGAAAAATCTTACGCTTTTCATAATCATTTTATGAGCACCAACCAAAATTTGATAGCTAACTGTGTTTCTTAAGCCCCGAGTGAGACCTTGGGCTATAAATGCCAACTCAGATATTTGATGTTTGACTGCTGTTAAATATTCTAACTAGTAAGCATACACATATCTCAATAACATCACATCTAACGAAGATTGGGCGGCGGACACGGATGCACTATGCCGCTATAGCAAAAAAAATAAAACCACATATTTATATACATCGCAATATATGCTGCAGAAACCATGGAAAAATCCTCTTTACCTTGGAGAAATCCTCATCTGAGACCTTAAGCTTTTTCTGTAAACTTTCTTTAATAGAAGATAAGGTCTCATCCTCACAAATAACCATAAAGAAAGGTTCTCCAAAATTCTAAACTTGCTGTGGAAATCAGGATAAATATCAAGCATGTGGTTAACTAGAGATCCAAATATGCTATCAGAAGCAGACCAAGGAAATCTTTCTTAGCAATAATTGCCTTGCCCCCAATTCCATCATTTATGCTGGATGGTGGGCAGAACGCAACAATGTCAAATATTGGAGTATTAGAGACACAGTTAAGCATTTCTTTCAGTGAATGACAAAGTAACTTAAAAACAAATGTGGTACAATGACTAAAAGTTCGTCCACCTGCATTTGAGGAACTACTCACAACCAGGCTGTATTTTTTTTGTTTTATAGAACACAACCAATAGCATAATTGGTTTGATGCCAAAAGTTGGCATGCCAAATTTTGGCACTAATATTGGCTAGAGATTGGTTGATTGCTAATTTTCAGAGAGGATTTTTTGTTCAAGGCATATACACAAACAGCTTGTGTGCACTACTAGTAGAAGAGAGGGCAGCTCGACGCGGACACCCTGGGTGTGGGGGCAGAGTCGAAGGCGACAGTAGCATGGAGGAAGAGGGGCAACAGTAGTATGGAGGAAGAGGGTCGGCGGCAGCATGGAGGAAGAGAGGTGGTAGTGATGACTAGGTGGTGTGCGGCGGCTTTGTTCCGCACAGTGGAGCCGGGAGGCCGGCCGGGAGGAGGATGGTGGCAGTGCAGGGTGGCGTGGGCGGCTCTCATGCCGGCGGCGGAGGGAAGAAAGTGAGCACAGGGGAGGGCCACAGGTGGGGGAACATTCATCGAGTCACCGATCTGGGGAGGCACTGGAGGGAAGAAGGTCGCGATGGGAGAGGAGGAACGTCACAGCGGCAGAGGAAGAAGGTCGTGGCGGCCGAGGAGGATGGATGCGTCCGTCGTCGGTGGTCGAGGAGCGGCGACATGGGCGTCGTCGGAAGCTGCGACGGGTGGAGGGGACTGGGAACCTTGGCGGCGACCCGGGACGATGCGGGGGCGGCGGCGAGCCGGGAGGAGGAGGCTGCGTGCGGGAAGGAGGAGGCGGCGGAGCTCGCGAGTGGGGGCGGCGGCTCCGGTGGCCAGCAGCGGGTGGGCGTTGGGGTCGGGTGGCCGGCGGCAGGAGGTGCGTCGGGGTCGGGGGTGGCGGCAGGAGGTGGTCGAGGGATCCTACAGTGCGGTAGGTGGGGTGGGGGTTGGGCATGGGCCGATCATTTTTTTTGTTTTCGGGAGTTTGGAAATGTCCCATCGGGCTTGTATAAGGGTTGGCTGTGATCCAAATAGTTATTCTAATCCTGGGATTAGAATAGTGTTATATATATATACATATATATATATATATAATTGCATGTGAGTTTTCATAAAGCATTATTGTTGACGTTACCCTTGAGGTAAAAGGTTGGGAGGCAAAACTATAAGCCCCTATCTTTCTCTGTGTCCGATTAAAACTTCATACCCATAAGTATTGCGTGAGTGTTAGCAATTGTGAAATACTAAATGATAGTTGAGTATGTGGACTTGCTGAAAAGCTCTTATATTGACTCTTTTCGATGTTATGATAAATTGCAATTGCTTCAATGACTGAGATTACAGTTTGTTAGTTGAAGTTTCTGATTCATACTTGACATTGTGAATAGATTGTTACTTTAGCATAAGAAACCATATGACAATATATATATATATATATGTTGCTATTCTAAGAATGATCATGATGCCCTCATGTCCGTATTTTATTTTATCGACACCTCTATCTCTAAACATGTGGACATATTTTTCGATATCGGCTTCCGCTTGAGGACAAGCGAGGTCTAAGATTGGGGGAGTTGATACGTCCATTTTGCATCATGCTTTTATATCGATACTTATTGCATCATGGGTTGTTATTACACATTATGTCACAATACTTATGCCTTTTCTCTCTTACTTTACAAGGTTTACATGAAGAGGGAGAATGCTGGCAGCTGGAATTCTGGGCTGGAAAAGGAGCAAATATTAGAGACCTATTCTGCACAACTCCAAAAGTCCTGAAACTCCACGAAAGTCAGTTTTGAATATATTAAAAATATTGGGCGAAGAAAGCACCAAAGGGGGGCCACCCACTATCCACGAGGGTGGAGGGCGTGCCCTACCCCCCTAGGCACGCTCCCTGCCTCGTGGGCCACTTGGAAGCCCCCCGATGCCCATCTTCTGGTATAAGGTGTCTTTTGCCCTGGAAAAAGTTAGAAGGAAGCTTTCGGGACGAAGTGCCGCCGTCTCGAGGCGGAACCAATCTAGGGCTCCAGTGGAGCTGTTCTGCCGGGGAAACATCCCTCCGGGAGGGGGAATCGTCACCATCGTCATCACCATCGATCCTCTCATCTGGAGGGGGTCAATATCCATCAACATCTTCACCAGGACCATCTCCACTCAAACCCTAGTTCATCTCTTGTATCCGATCTTTGTCTCAAAACCTCAGATTGGTACCTGTGGGTTGCTAGTAGTATTGATTACTCCTTGTAGTTGATGCTAGTTGGTTTATTTGGTGGAAGATTATATGTTCAGATCCTCTACGCACATTAATACCCCTATGATTATGAACATGAATATGATTTGTGAGTAGTTACGTTTGTTCCTGAGGACATGGGAGAAGTCTTGTTATAAGTAGTCATGTGAATTTGGTATTCGTTCGATATTTTGATGAGATGTATGTTTCTTTCCTCTAGTGGTGTTATATGAACGTCGACTACATGACACTTTACCATTGTTTGGGCCTAGGGGAAGGCATTGGGAAGTAATAAGTAGATGATGGGTTGCTAGAGTGATAGAAGCTTAAACCCTAGTTTATGCGTTGCTTTGTAAGGGGCTGATTTGGATCCGTATGTTTCATGATATGGTTAGATTTACCTTAATTCTTCTTTCGTAGTTGCGGATGCTTGTGAGGGGGGGTTAATCATAAGTGGGATGCTTGTCCATGGAAGGGTAGTACCCAAGCACCGGTCCACCCACATATCAAATTATCAAAGTAACGAACGTGAATCATATGAGCATGATGAAAACTAGCTTGACGATAATTCCCATGTGTCCTCGGGAGCGCTTTCCTTTATATAAGAGTTTGTCCAGGCTTGTCCTTTGCTACAAAAAGGATTGGGTCACCTTGCTGCACCTTGTTTACTTTTGTTATTGGTTACCTGTTACGAATTACCTCATCACAAAACTATCTGTTACCAATAATTTCAGTGCTTGCAGAGAATACCTTACTGAAAACTGCTTGTCATTTCCTTCTGCTCCTCGTTGGGTTCGACACTCTTGCTTATCGAAAGTACTACCATAGATCCCCTATACTTG
Organism: Triticum urartu; assembly: GCF_056163025.1. Lineage (NCBI taxonomy): Eukaryota > Viridiplantae > Streptophyta > Magnoliopsida > Poales > Poaceae > Triticum > Triticum urartu. The sequence goes on from NC_141874.1 coordinate 280,174,195, forward strand.
TGGGTCATCAGTGTTCATATCCTACTCATACTAGTGTCCAATGTTACTTATGCATAAGGCCTGGTTATGATCGTTGTTGCTCTCTAGCTGGCCGCTTCCCAGTCTTAAATTGCTAGCCTTCGCCTGTACTAAGTGGGAATTCTGCTTGGACATCAAAAACCTTGAACCCAAAATTATTCCAGATGAGTCCACCATACATACCTATATACGGTATTACCCTACCGTCCTAAGTAAATTTGCATGTGCCACCTCTAAAAACTTATAAAAAATATCTGTTTTGTGTGCCTGGATCGTTCATGGAACGACAGGAGGTGGTCGATATCTTCTGTGCTAAGCATGTTATCCTCAGGTCGAGTGTTTATTCACTCGCCATCGCACGTGGAAATGGGCGGTAATAGGGATGCCCAGTCTCAAACTGCAAAATACAAAAAGAGTTCATCTCTTACATAATCAAACAAAAACTCCCAATGGAGTCAAAACCTTTACTTTCCACTCGGGGACCACCACTAGCGTGCTTAGCATGGAAGATGTTGATAACTGATAGTCGTGAAGTGAATAAGAAGGGTGCATGTCTCAAAATATCATTTATCTCTGTTTAAAAACTGAGCTCTGGTGCCTCTGCAAATCACTACTTCCCTCTGCGATGGGACTATCTATTTACTTTTATGTTGTGTCATCACCTTCTATAAACAAGCGCCAGAAACTGAGTAGAGCACAGCGGTCATGATTTATGCATTGTGTATAGTTAATGTCGGGTGCATCATGACTGGATCTTTTCTACCATGAATTACAATGTTTAGTCGCTACTTGAACTTCGGAGGTGCTCTGCATTTATGTTTTGTAGTATCAGAAAGGGCTAGCGAGATACCATTAGTCTCATATTATATCATGGTTGTTTTGACAACGTGTTGCTGTTTGAGATATCTTATTATTGCTCGCTAGCTGATTATGTCATTGATATGAATCATTATAATCTTTAAGAGTTATTGTTGACATGGTTAGTTATAATGTTGGCTGAAAACCTGGGTGTTGTTCAAGCTTATTTATGCAAACAAGAGCAAAAGTTCGTAAAAGTTTTTCTCTCTCACTTCCAGTTTATCAACTGAATTGCTTGAGGAAAAGCAAAGGTTTAAGCTTGGGGAGTTGATACGTCTCCAATGTATCTACTTTTTCTAATGCTTTTCATCTTGTTTTGGATTCTAATTTGCATGCTTTGAATGAAACTAACCCCGGACTGACGCTATTTTCAGTAGAACTACCATGGTGTTGTTTTTGTGCAGAAATAAAAGTTCTCGGAATGGAACGAAACTTTTTGAGGATTTTTTATACCAATAATAAGAATTTCTGGAGCCAAGACCCACCGGAGAGGGCCCCTGGGTGGGCACAACCCAACAGGGCGCGCCCCCCTCTCTTGGCACGCCCAGGTAGGTTGTACCCACCCAGTGGCCCTACTGATGACCCCCTGATACTATAAATTCACATTATTCCAAAAAAAATCAGGGATAAAGAATTATCATGATCCACGAGACGGAGCCGCCGCCAAGCCCTATTCTTCATCGGGAGGGTAGATCTCAAGTCCATTTGGGGCTCCGGAGAGAGGGATCTTCGTTTTTTGTCATCACCAACCCTTCTCCATCGCCAATTCCATGATGCTCCCCACCGGGAGTGAGTAATTCCTTCGTAGGCTTGCTGGTCGGTGAGGAGTTGGATGAGATTCATCATGTAATCGATTTAGTTTTTTAGAGCTTGATCCCTAGTATCCACTATGTTCTTAGATTGATGTTGCTATGACTTTGCCATGCTTAATGCTTGTCACTTTGTACCCGGGTGCCATGATTTCAGATCTGAACCTATTATCAATTCATCATTATATCCATGTTTTAGATCTAACCTTGCAAGTTATAGTCACCTACTACGGTTATGATCCGGCAACCCCAGAGTGACAACAACCCGGCCCACTCTCGATGATGACCGTAGTTTGAGGAGTTCATGTATTCACTATGTGTTAATGCTTTGTTCTGGTTCTCTATTAAAAGGAGGCCTTAATATCCCTTAGTTTCCAATATGGACCCCGCTGCCACGGGAGGGTAGGACAAAAGATGCCATGCAAGTTCTTTTAATAAAGCATGTATGACTATTTACGGAATACATGCCTACATTATATCGATGAACTGGAGCTAGTGCCGTATTGCACTAGGTTATAACTGTCTCATGATGAATATCATCCAACAAGTCACGGATCCAATGCTTATGAATTTATCTTATATTGTTTCTACTAAGTTACTACTGCTATCATCACTGTTACACTTGCTACAAAATATTGCTATCACTGTTACTGTTACCGTTGCTGTTGTCACTACTATCAAAACCATCAAACTACTTTGTTACTGATCACTTTGCTGCAGATAATTAATCTCCAAGTGTGGTTGAATTGACAACTCAGCTGTTAATACCTTCAAATATTATTTGGCTCCCCTTGTGGGTTGAATACTTTACCCTAAAAAACTGTTGCGATCCCCTATACTTGTGGGTTATCACCCATTTATCCAAACCAAGCATGATTAAGAACTAGGAAATATAGCACTTGTATATGTTTCTCATGTATTAAGTGCAGCCAAATTCAATTTATTCCTCACAGGCACAACAATACAAAATTCTACCCACAACAATTGGACATTGCATTGCAGAATTGAACCAAGCAGTTAACTAAACACCACAACAAATGAACTAAACATTAACTGGGCACCACATTGCACAATATAACATACTCCTAATAGAAGATCAGATAGTTAACCAAACCAAGCATCCTTAACAACTTGGAAATATGGCAATTGTATTTGTTTCTCATGTATTTTCTACAACCAAATTCAATTTATTCCTCACATGGTATACAATAACAGAATGCACCCACAACTATTGAACATCGCATTGCAAAATTGAACCAAACAGTTAACTAAACACCACAACACTAATGAACCAAACATTAACTAAGCACCACATTGCACAATGTATAACCAAACCAAGCATGCTTGACAACTTGGAAATATAGCAATTGTATTCATTTCTCATGTATTTTGTAAAGATAAATTTGATTTATTTGTCACATGGAAGACAATACAAAATTGTAGCCTGAAGAATTGAATATCACATTTGCAGAGTTGAACCAAACAGTTAATTGAAGACGACAACTAATTAACAAAATAGTTAATAAGTGAGCACCACACTGCACAACATATAGAACATATACACTAGAGCAACAGATTGCAGGGTAAAATTAGATACCACAATTCACTAGAATTTGTGAAGGAAAGGCAGGAGCAGCACACGCAACGGGTAAACCGAGCATGCTTAATCGGTGTAGCTAGAAAATGGCAAGGTGCTCCTCCAAGATCTGGGGGACGGCACGAATGCAGCCATCGCGACCTCATCCGCACGTGCGGCCGCGATTTGCTCCTTCGCTGCCAAATTCTCCTTCAGATCCTGGTTATACCGCGTGCACCATGGCTTAGGGCGGCACTTATTTGGTGGAGGGGTCGGTGATTTGGGTGGAAGGTGTCGCGCTCACGCCAGCGGTCAGGGCATGTGGGATGTGGAAGGAGGAGGAGGATGGGGGTAGGGTGTGCATTACATGCCTGAATAGGCGAGGCCGAGTAGCATGAAGGAGGGTCGCCGGCGAGGAGCCGGCACTGCAAGCAAGGAGTGAAGGCTTCAACTTGGAAAGGAAGGCGGAAACAGGGGAAAATGTGGCTTTTGGTAAGGGGGAGGGGCGGGGAGGTAGATATTTCTGCGGAAGCCGAAAATTTGGAATCGCTTCAATGAAAAAATTGGCGCGCAAAGTGTCATCAGACATGGTCCCTTATTCAGAACTGTGTACGATATGTGAACATCACAAATGATTCAGATAGCTTAACCCGTGTGTGATGAGTTTGAACTTCAAAAATTTTGGTTCGAATTTCCCTGGTTACAGTGGTCATCCACGTCATTGCATAATTTGGGTACACAAAGGAGACTACAGCACACCTACACTTCTTAATTGAGCAAGTTCAGCAATTAAACAGAGCTAGCTGACCTAAACATTACACTAACAAATTAAAGACTGACGCTCTTAATTAAACAAAACAAAGAGTACTACTACGGCTGGTGCTCGTCGATCTCCGCCGCCGCCTCCACGTCCAGCTCGCGCCCAACGATCTCCTGGGGAAGGGGCTCCATGGCATCAATTGCACCATACTCCCCAAGCATCTCGCCATCCATGTCCGCCATATCTTTGGAATAGGCCGCCACGAGCTGGGCCTGGGCGGCCATGATCTGGGCTTCGGCAGGCTCCATCGTGGCAAGGTATGCCGCGTAGGAACGGATGGCTGCTCGAACTCTCTCGGCGATTGCCAACTCTTCAGTCGTGGGTTGCCGACCGTTGTTGGAGGAGCTTCATTCGATTTGTGCGGTGAGCTCCACAAGCTGGGCATGGACGGCCTCAACATGATCGTGGGCGGCCTCCATCAGGGCTAAGGCCGCCGCTACGAAACGGACAGCTATTGTGCCGCTCTCGCTAGTTGTTATCCCCGAGGCAGATGTTGCTGCCGCTGCCTAAGAAGCAACAGCGGCCGTTTGGGCTGCCTTGGCCGCCCGGACGCAGATTGATGTCGCCCTCATGAAGCTTGTTAGCATGCGCCTGGCGGCTGCGGCCGCGCTCTCGCTGGACTAGGCCGCCGAAGTTGCCCTCACGATGCGGGTCCACGTCCCCATCTTTCACCGGGAACGATTGAATAGGGAAATGATATTTTGAGGAGTGGGCTAGTGTGTTTGACACTCTGACGGTGCTCCAAGATATTTTGTGCTACATCTCACACGGTTGGTGATAATAAACTGTGTGCGTTCTACTTGATTTTTCGTCTTGATTTGAATTACATACTGGGGTCATAGTTGCAAAGGATGGTCTTTGAATTGCTAGAACTTTTATCCGCAGTGAACATGCAACTATAGGTGTGCCCTCAAAAAAATTGGAATTATTTAGGGTTCGTTTGGACGTTTTTATACATTTCAACTTGGTTTTGTAAGCATTTCAGATGCATAATTCAAATTTGAACTACATGCACATGCTCCAGTGCATATAAACCAGTTGAAAAATTAAATCTTTGTCCTTGGTTGCATGATTAGGTCCCATGCAAGAAATTGGAATGAATGACAAACACCCTGTCACCATCACTCGGCCACAAACATTGAGATACTTGGTTTTTAAATTCTAGTAAATCCAAAACTCGTCTGAAATTCATGAAACTTGGCATGCTATCATGGAGCGACATCAACATGTCGTGGTAAAAATTTTGTCCCATTTGGGTCAGGTTTGGGTATAAGCTTCTCGAAACCAGAGCTTCTCACAACAAGTGTGATGGTTTCGGTAGGGAACGTGCCACCTTTGGGGCCGAAACGATATCCGTTGCCTCTTATTGCTTCCAAAAAATTTCTAGTGTCAACATAGAACAACAGGAGTGTGGTGTTTAATTTTGGAATTTTTTGAGGTTCGTTTGGACATTTTTATACATTAACTGGGTTTTGTAGGCATTTCAAGTGCATAATTCAAATTTGAACTACATGCACATGCTCCAATGCATATAAACCGGTTGAAAATCAAATATCTGTTCTTGGTTCCATGCTTAGGTCCCATGCAAGAAATGGGAATGAATTTCAAAAACCCTGCCACCGTCACTCGGCCGCAAACATTGAGATACCTGGTTTTTAAATTCTAGTAAATCCAAAACTCGTCTGAAATTCATGAAACTTGGCATCCTATCATGGAGCGGCATCAACATGTCGTGGTAAAAAAATTGTCCCATTTGGGTTAGGTTTGGGTATAAGCTTCTCACAAACCAGAGCTTCTCACAACAAGCGTGATGGTTTCGGTAGGGAACGCGCCACCTTTGGTGACGAAACGATATCCGTTTCCTCTTATCGCTTCCAACAAATTTCTAGTGTCAACATAGAACAACCGGAGTGTTGTGTTTAATTTTGGAATTTTTCGGAGTTCGTTTGGACATTTTTATACATTAACTGGGTTTTGTAGGCATTTCAGGTGCATAATTCAAATTTGAACTACATGCACTTGCTCCGGTGCATATAAAATGGTTGAAAAAGCAAATCTGTGTCCTTGGTTCCACGCTTAGGACCCATGCAAGAAATGGAAATGAATTTCAAACACCCTGCCACCATCACTCCGCCGCAAACATTGAGATACCTGGTTTTTAAATTCTAGTAAATCGAAAACTCATCTGAAATTCATGAAACTTGGCATGCTATCATCGAGCGGCGTCAACATGCCATGGTAAAAAAATTTGTCCCATTTGGGGCAGGTTTGGGTATAAGCGTCTCACAAACCAGAGCTTCTCACAACAAGCGTGATGCTTTCGATTGGGAACGTGCCACGAAACGATATCCGTTGCCTCTTATAGCTTTCAAAAAATTTCTAGTGTCAACATAGAACAACAGGAGTGTTGTGTTTAATTTTTGAATTTTTCGGGGTTCGTTTGGACATTTCGTACATTAACTTGGTTTTGTAGGCATTTCAGGTGCATAATTCAAATTTGAACTACATGAACATGCTCCAGTGCATATAAACTGGTTGAAAAATCAAATCTGTGCCCTTGGTTGCATGCTTTGGTCCCATGCAAGAAATGGGAATGAATTTCAAACACCCTGCCACTGTCACTCGGCCGCAAACATTGAGATATCTGATTTTGAAATTCGAGTAAATCCAAAACTCATCTAAAATTCATGAAACTTGGCATGCTATCATGGAGCGGCACAAACATGCCACGGTAAAAGTTTTGTCCCATTTGGGGCAGGTTTGGGTATAAGCATCTCACAAACCAGAGCTTCTCACAACAAGCGTCATGGTTTCGGTAGGGAACGTGCCACCTTTGGGGACGAAACGATATCTGTTGCCTCTTATTGCTTTCAAAAAATTTCTAGTGTCAACATGGAACAACAGGAGTGTTGTGTTTAATTTTGGAATTTTTCGGGGTTCGTTCAGACATTTTTATACATTAACTTGGTTCGGTAGGCATTTCATGTGCATAATTCAAATTTGAACTACATGCATATGCTCCAATGCATATAAACTGGTTTAAAAATCAAATATGTGTCCTTGGTTCCATGCTTAGGTCCCATGCAAAAAATGGCAATGAATTTCAAACACCCCGCCACCGTCACTCGGTCGCACACATTGAGATACCTGGTTTTTAAATTCTAGTAAATCCAAAACTTGTCTGAAATTCATGAAACTTGGCATGCTATCATGGAGCGGCATCAACATGTCGTGGTAAAAAAAATTTCTCATTTGGGGCAGGTTTGGGTATAAGCATCTCACAAACCAAAGCTTCTCACAACAAGTGTGATGGTTTCGGTAGGGAACGTGCCACCTTTGGGGACGAAACGATATCCATTTCCTCTTATTGCTTTGAAAAAATTTCTAGTGTCAACATAGAACAACAAGAGTGTTTTGTTTAATTTTGGAATTTTTCGGGGTTTGTTTGGACATTTTTCTACATTAACTGGGTTTTCCAGGCATTTTATGTGCATAATTCAAATTTGAACTACATGCACATACTCCAGTGCATATAAATTGTGTGCATTCTGTTAACCATTCATGTGACGCCACGCCTCACTCTTTTAATGGCTAGGAGGTGTCGTGCGGACAGGTTCTTGAGTGCTTCACTAAACGGGAGGCGTGCGAGCTGTACTCCAATGCGGAGGCTCACCAGGAAGCGTGCGAGCTGTACGCCGCGCAGGCTCACTAGGAAGCGTGCGAGCTGTACACTGCGCGGGATTTGTGCCGCTCTTGATAGCAACTATTTTAGTTAGAACACCCGTATGCAAACCGACAACTTCCCCAGAAAGCCAAGAGAAAATGTGCCGAGCAGGATTTCTGTAGCTCTTGATCGCAAATGTTTTAGATAGAACACCCGTATGCGAAGTGAGAGCTATGGTCTTCCCCCTTAAGTCGACGGAAAATTTGCAGCGTGGGATTTGTGCATCCCTTCAACGCAAACAGTTGATTTGGATGACCCGTGTGCAACCACGTACAAACAATTTGGTAAGATTTGAATCTGTCATATTTGGTATGTTGCCATTTGTCAAACTGGAAAGATTGACATTTGTTGATCTAGTAACATTGTCATTTGACAATCCTTGTAGCACTGCGATTTGTCAAAATATGCAGCTAAAAATCAGTGGCACTATCTAATTTTTGCAACTAAAATTCAGTAATTAAGCATAGATTTCATTCATAGATTAAGCAGGTGTTCTTAATTTATACAAACAGTTCAACTCGATAGCTGAACCGACCAAACTTTTCCCCAATTGTTGCCAACCACGTACAGAAATAGCTAGTTCAACTATATATACTAGCTAATTCGAAGTACGTTGTATAGTTCCACCACACATCTATAGTCAGATGAACTGAACAAAATAGTCCCTAAATACTACTACTACGGAGGGTCTTTGTGCTACTTCCGACAGCCTCTCCTCTGCCAAGCGCGCTTAGTAAGAGGCAGAGGAGGAGGAAGATCCTACCGATGAGCTGGACAAATGCAATACGGTGCCTGCCGCTGCTGCATGTTCAGCGACGCTCGCCAGCTCGAATGCCCACTGCCGCTCCAGACGATCCCTCTCGAAGCGGCCGGACTGCTCGTAGATCTCCTGATTCCTTGCCTCTGCGTCAGTGTGTGCTGTGGCCACGGCTGCGATCGGGCTCTTTGCATGCTCGACGATCCGCTCCTCCTCCTACAGGAACTCGATGTAGCATGCAAGGTCGCTGATGCACGTGCGGGCCTCCACCTCCGCCTCCTACCTTCGGCCGCGGCGGCGGAGCGGGTGATGATCCCGGTGGTCGACGATGGGCTGGCGGCCACGGCGGCCGATGATGGGGTGGCGGTACGACCACCACCTCCCGCCTTCGGGCCGCGGTGGCGGAGCGGGTGGTGGCCACGGTGGCCGGCAGTGGGGTGGCGGCCACGATGGCCACCTCCCTCCTTCGGGCCGCGGTGGCAGAGAGGGAGATGGCCCTGACTTTCGACGGTGGTGTGGCGGCAACGGCGGCCGACAATAGCTGCCGACGGGCAGCGGCGGCGGAGCGTGTGGTGGGTGTTCCGCGCACACCCAACAGGGACGCTACGCGTACTACACTATGCCGGGGACTGCGCCGCCGCCGCGGTGTAGCCTCCCAGTTGGAGTTGTCCTCTGATGACGGTGGAGTGGCTGAGCGACAACGACGGACCGGTGCCATTGGCAATTATGGGAGAAGCCGACGAGATAAGCTACAGGGAGGGAGGCAAAAATGCGACGCAGGACTCGCCGGCCGTGAGGGTTTATATAGCAGGCCGGTAAGCATTGTGATTTTGGGGGATTTCACCGAGTCGGGCGGGATGCTTGCACGGGAACCTATGAGGTTGCGTGGGAACGGGCTCACCGATGATTCATTGGCGCCACTGTTTGGCCAAAAGAACGCCCCCGCGCGCAGCGCAAGCTTGCGTTGTAAGCCGTCTGCGGCAGCGGGGTGACAAGACGTGCGAGAGGAGGTCGAAAGGCCACGTACACATACGATTAATAAAAATACATTTGCGATTTAATTACCTACTATACCCCCGTCCTGGTTTATAAGTAGAATTTAACTAATAAAATATGAATGCATGTCGCCAAAGATTATATCGTTGGAGTCGTATTTGAACATAGTTTCTAGCTATACAATTTTTGTAACATGCATTAACACTTTTTTGGTTAAATTTAAGGTTATATACCAGCAAGCATTTGCCGGCAACACACACGGCTTATTCCATAACAAACAGGTGGGATGGATCAATTGTATGCCACGTATCGCACACGCAACTCTAATCTGATTCGTGCTTGATGTCTCCGACATCGCTCGCACAGTTCGTCTTATTTGCCACCTATCACTGTGCCGGCCTCTGCCCGTGTCCCTCAGCAAGCTCTGCTCGTCGTTAGGCACCACAGCACGTTGTGCTCGCCGTTAGGCGTCGCGGCGCGCTCTGCTCGCGTCCGTCGACAGACTGGGCTTGTGGACACCTTTTCCTTGCATGTTCAACTGCTATATGCATATATATATATGGTTGCTCGCAGTTGAGGCGACCATGGACCGCTCTTCTTATGTCCCTTCACGCGAGCTCTACTAGCGGTTGGGCGTGCGCACGATCACGTCGCGGGCCCCATATGCATGCGGTTGTGCCACGCGCGTTGCCACGTGATGCAGTTGTGTGCAGCACAATGGAGTTATGCACTTCAAATTAGAACTGACATCAGGGCCTGCCGATATTCCTGGCCGTCCGGCTTCCCCTTTAATTCCCACGGCCATTACAACCTTAGTCTCGTCAACCTTTCTATCGCGCCCCACAACACAACATGCACATGCACAACAACACATAGAGAGGGGATGTCTAGCGGTGGTCCAATGGATTTCGGCGAGCATAGAGTGGAGACCCACGCGAGGGAGACAGATCTCTCGATGGTGTACACCATCAACCAGGCCGTGGTGGACGACTACATCAATACCGTTGAGCAGTTGCTTGCTCGAGACAAGTACAAGGTGGTCGGCATCGACCTCCAGTACACCGTCGGTCGTCCCGGCATAGATCAGAAGGTTTCTGTCGCCCAGTTGTGCGTGCGCCATCATGTCCTCATCTACCACTACTGCATGGCCATAGAGCCTTGCGACCGTTTCAACAGGTTTGTCAACAGCACCGACTACAAGTTTGCCACGATGGAAACCGTTGATAATGTAAAAGCGCTTAGTGTTACGGGCTTGGCCTGCAAGAACCTTGTCAAAATTCGTGACCACTACAGGGTCTGGGGCAGCACGAAGAAGGACTCCCTAGTCGAACTCGCCTCGGCCATCATCAACCCCTACTACGAAAAGATGAAGCAGGATGCTCAGAGAACAAGTCCCCTATCCTGGCATAGGGCCTGGTTGCGGCAACTTGATGAACCTCACCTCGGGTTCGCGGCCAAGAGCATGTACACATGCTATGAGATGCATAGGCGAATCGTTGACATGAGGAAGTGCCTCGTTACCCAAATCGATGAGCCCAAATCGAGCCACAAGCAGAGCAAGTGTCACAGTAAGTAGATGATGATCAGGTGATCGTTTATGCTAGTTAATCGTGCATGTAATATATAGTTTACTTTATTGGTGTGTGGAAATGACATGGTGTAGTAGCCACCTATGTAATTATGCATGTAATAGTTTACTTTGGTGTGTGCAAATGCCATGGTTGTAGTAGCCACCTATGTAAGTGGATGTTTAATTTGATTATGCAACCATGTCCTTATAAGTGTGTATATAATGTGTTGTTCTGTATGCATTCCCATCGCACAACACACACGTCTTATTAGCAGCAACCGTATGTATTATTATCGGCCTTCGCACACATTTCTGATTATAGACCTGTTTGCCACGTATCACACACATCTTGCTATATTGAACCGTTTCTATTCTCTTGTCTCAACACAAACAGTTCATCCGAGTGAACTGCATGCCGTATATCGCACACACCTTTGATCTGGCTGACCATTTCTTTTGTGTTGCCTAATCACAAATAGTTCATCCGAGTGAACCGTATGTTGTATATCGCACACGCTTCATCTGGCTGCCCGTTTCTTTTTTTCCTCCTCATCGCAAATAGTTAATTGAACTGAACCTATGCCCTGCATTGCACACGCAACTAAAATCTAAACCGTGTTTGATGCATCCTCCATCGCAAACGTTTTGCACCTTTTTGACGGTTTTTTACACCACCGTTTGTGATTATTGCATCGCACACAGTTTCGTTGAAGGGTCTCTGATCGAAGTGTCGCGTTAGCAGCATCCTGCAGCAGTGACCATCATGCGCCTGTTACTTCCGGCTAATTATGAAACCATGGATTTCTTCAATACTTTGACATAAGAGAACGTGCACATAGAGAAGCATAGATGAGATCAGGAAAAATATGGATCAACTTAATTATGCACATCCATAAAGGGGGCATTCTCGATAAATTTCTTATAAATCTTGAGAGTTTGTCTGGTAGGGGCGGGAGGGGGTAGGAGATCGACAATGTTTTTTTCTAGGGTTTGGGTGTCCTCAAGGGTTGGTCGGGCGAGAGGGGGTTGATCGATGTCCCCCCTCATGTTGAAGTTACCGGAGTTTTCTTCTTGTGGTTTGGGTGGCCTTGAGGGTTTGTCGGGTAGGGGCGGGAGGGGGTAGGAGATCGACAATGCTTTTTTTAGGGTTTGGGAGCCCTCCTAGCACAGCATACGACCCTCGACCCCTCGGCGATCCTCGACCCTCGACCCCTCAATGACCCTCGACCCTCGACACCTCGGCGTCCCTCGACTCCTCGGTGATCCTCGACCCTCTATCCCTTCTTCTTCTCCTCTTTTTTTCTTCTTCTTACTCTTCTTTTTTTCTCCTCTTCTTCCTCTCCTCTTCTTCTCCTTCTTCCTCTTCTTATTTTCCTTTTTCCTCTGCTTCTTTTTCTTCCTCTTCCTTCTTCTTTCTTCCTCTTTTCTTCTTTCTCCTTATTTTCCTTTTTCCTCTCCACTAACCGAAAATCTACTAACCTAAAATGCACTAACAGTACAACTAACCTAAAATGCACTAAATCAACTAACCTAAAATGCACTAACCTAAAATCGATATCTACTAACAACCTAAATAAAAAATTAATACATATACGTAAAAAATCATCATATGAACAAAAAAATTATATGAACAAAAACATATGTCATCTATCATCAACGTCATCATATCTATCATCAACATCATCTAACAATCATATGAAAAAATGTATAGGAACAAAGCAAGCTATAGGGGAGGAGGACAGGGAGGAAGGGGCCGGCGGCCGGACCGTAGCATGGGGCGGCGCGGACTAGGCGGTGACGGCGCGGGGGCAGTGACGTCCTCAGGGGAAGGGGCGGGGCGGCATCGGGTGCAGAAGAATGGTGTCGGGGCAGGGGCGGCGTGGCAACGGCGTCAGGGGCAGATGGCAGGGGCGAGCCTCGGCGACGACGACGGTGGGGGCGAGCCTCGGTGACGGCAACGGCGGGGGCAACCCTCAGCGACGACGGGCGACGGCGAGGGCGGGGGGCGGCGTCGGGGCAACCTGGCGGCGTCGATAATGCGAGATGAGAACTGAAATTCCTAAGTGCTACTTTATATACCCAGAGTAATGGTCCCAGTTCGTGGCACCAATCGGGACCAATGCACCCCTTTAGTCCCGGTTGGTGCCACCAACCGAGATCGAAGGTCTGTTTTTAGCAGCCCAAAGGGCGGGAAACAGGGACCTTTGGTCCCGGTTGGTGGCACCAACCGGGACTAAAGGGGGGCATTCATCCCAGTTGGTGCCACGAACCTGTACCAATGCACCCCTTTCGTCTCGGTTGGTGCTACCAACCGGGACCAGAGGCCTTATGCTGGCACGGTGCGGTGGGATGTTTAGTCCCACCTTGCTAATTGAGAGAGCTCGAGAGTGGTTTATAAAGCGTTGTTGCGCCCACCCTCTCGAGCTCCTCTCAACTGCAGGCTTTCGGGCCTAATCTGTCACTCCTTGCATGTGGGCCTACTGGGCATGCTGTGGGCCAGAATCCTAGCCCATGGTTGGGATTCTAGTCGTATTCAGGCCATGGTGGCCCAGTAGGTGGCATTTTTTTTCCAGTTTTTTGTTTTCCTTTTTGCTTTATTTATTTTATTTTGTTTCTACTTACAGCTAAATACTTACTGTTTTTCAGTGATTCTTTTTGCTTTTAGGTAATAAAAATTATAATCCTTCTATTAGTGCCATTATTTTTCCAATTTGAATAGTTTAACTTTGAATTTTTTGAAATTTGATTGAGTCACTAGTTTGTGAATAATTTTACTATAAAAATAGAGTTTTGAGCGATTCTTTTCCCTGCTATTTAATATTATTGTGTTTTATCATTATATTCAATTTGGTAATTTTTAGGTTATTTGAAATGTGTGTTTTAATCAAAAATAGATTTTGTTATTTTAGTTTGCTATTAAAGTTTCAAAAAATCTTTATGAAAATTCTTTTTGCTATTAATGTTTTGAACAAAAAATACTTTGAAAATTCTTTTTGCTATTAATGTTTTAAAAAATACTAGAGGTTTATAAAAGCTTTTTAGTTGATTCCTTTTGCTATTAGAGTTTCATTAAATTTTTCTAGTTCATTATTTTTGCTATTAGAGTTTCATTAAAGTTTTCTAGTTCATTCTTTTAGTTCATTATTTTTGCTACTAGAGTTTCATAAAAAATTATAGTTCATTCTTTTTTGCTATTAGTTCATTCTTTCAGCTAAATGACCCTGAAATTAAAAAGCACTTCAAATGAACTCTGAAGAGGTTGAAAGTTGGCATGGTATCATCATTTCACCCACATAGCATGTGCTAAAAAGTTGAGAGGGTTACGACAAAAACTAGATGCGCTTCTTGTACAAAATGGACAATCTCTTTCGAAGTATCACGGTTTCGGACGATAGCTCATCTATTACAAAGGGATTTCATTTTTTGAACTTATTTGAACTCCAGACTTTTTGTGTGTTCAAAATACACCATTGAAAGCCACATCATCAATTTTCAACCCTTTTTGACTTCATTTGTTATTTTTCATGCATTTACTGATATTTTTTTATCTATATGACCTTGAAATTGAAAAGCACTACAATTGAACTCTGAAAAGGTTGAAAGTTGGCATGGTATCATCATTTCACCCACATACCATGTGCTAAAAAGTTGAGAGGGTTACGGCAAAAACTGAGTGCACTTTGTGTACAAAATAGACAATCTCTTTCGAAGTATTAGGGTTTTGGACGAAAACTCATCTGTTACAAAGGGATTTTATTTTTTTTGAACTTATTTGAACTCCATACTTTTTGTGTGTTCAAATGAACCATTCATAGGCACATCATCAATTTTCCACCCTTTTTGACTTCATCTGGTATTTGTCATGCATTTACTGATTTTTGTAAGCTAAATGACCCTGCAATTGAAAAGCACTACAAATGAACTCTAAAAAGATTGAAAGTTGGCAGGGTATGATCATTTCACCCACATATCATGTGCTAAAAAGTTGTGAGGGTTACCGAAAAAACTGGATGCACTTCGTGTACAAAATGGACAATCTCTTTCGAAGTATCAGGGTTTCATACGGAAACTCATCTCTTACAAAGGGATTTTATTTTTTTGAACTTATTTGAACTCCAGACTTTTTGTGTGTTCAAAATTAACCATTCATAGCCACATCATCAATTTTCAACCCTTTCTAACTTCATCTGGTATTTTTCATGCATTTACTGATTTTTGTAAGCTAAATGACCCTGAAATTGAAAAGCACTACAAATGAACTCTAAGAAGGTTGAAAGTTGGCATGGTATCATCATTTCACCCACATAGCATGTGCTAAAAAGTTGAGAGGGTTATGAAAAAACTGGATGCACTTCGTGTACAAAACGGACAATCTCTTTCGAAGTATCAGGGTTTTATACGGAAACTCATCTGTTACAAAAGGCATTTCATTTCTTCAGATGTAACTGCATTGATATTCTAGATTAAAGGCATCATCATAATAGTTGTGAAGAGAAAATATTTGCTTTTTCTTCGCTTGTGTCCTTTGATTATTGCGCCATAACCATGGATATTCTTCATTGTTTAATAGGGTGCTTGGGTCATCCTTGACTTTGAAGGGAGGAATTTCATGAAGCTTTTCATAATCTTCAGACATGTCTGTCTTGCCCTCCAATCCCATGATGTCTCTTTTTCCTAAAAGAACTATCTAGCGCTTTGGCTCATCGTATGATGTATTTGCTTTCTTATCTTTTCTTTTCCTTGGTTTGGTAGACATGTCCTTCACATAGAAAACCTGCGCCAAATCATTGGCTAGGACGAATGGTTCATTTGTGCACCCAAGATTGTTCGGGTCCACTATTGTCATTCTGTACTGTGGGTCTACCTGTACCCCTCCTCTTGACAGATTGACCCATTTGCACTAAAACAAAGGGACCTTAAAATCATGTTCGTAGTCAAGTTCCCATATGTTCACTATGTAACCATAATATGTGTCCTTTCCCCTCTTGGTTGCTGCATCAAAGTGGACATCGCTGTTTTGGTTGGTGCTATTTTGATCTTGGGCGATCGTGTAAAATGTATTCCCATTTATCTCGTACCCTTTGTAAGTCAATACAGTCGAAGATGGTCCCCTGGCCAACGAGTACAGCTCATCAGAAATAGTGTTGTCACCCCTAAGACGTGTTTGCATCCAACTGCTGAAATTCCTAATGTGTTCACATGTAATCCAGTCATCACACTGCTCCGGGTGTTTGGAGCGCAGAATGTTCTTGTGTTCATCGACATACGGGGTCACCAAGGTAGAATTTTGTAGAACTGTGTAGTGTGCTTGAGACCAAGAATGCCCGTCCCTACATATTATTGACTCCCCTCCTAGAGTGCCTTTTCTAGTCAGTCTTCCCTCATATCGCGATTGAGGGAGACCAATCTTCTTAAGGTCAGGAATGAAGTCAACACAACACCAAATGACATCCTTTGTTTGATGGCCATGGAGATGCTTCCTTCTGGCCTAGCGCGGTTACGAACATATTTCTTTAGGACTCCCATGAACCTCTCAAAGGGGAACACATTGTGTAGAAATACAAGGCCCAGAATGACAATCTCGTCGATTAGATGAACTAGGATGTGCGTCATGATATTGTAGAAGGATGTTGGGACCACCAGCTCGAAACTGACAAGCATTGCACCACATCACTCCTTAACCTTGGTAGGATTTCCGGATTGATCACCTTCTGAGAGATTGCATTGAGGAATGCACATAGCTTCACAATGGCTAATCGAACATTTTCCGGTAGAGGCCCCCTCAATGCAACCAGAAGCAGTTGTGTCATAATCACGTGGCGGTCATGAGACTTTAGGTTCTGGAACTTTTTCTCTGGCATATTTATTATTCCCTTTATATTTGACGAGAAGCCAGATGGGACCTTCATACCGAGCAGGCATTCAAAGAAGATTTCCTTCTCTTCTTTGGTAAGAGCGTAGCTGGCAGGACCTTCATACTGCTTTGGAGGCATGCCGTCTTTTTTGTGCACACGTTGCTGGTCCTCCTGTGCCTCCGGTGTATCTTTTGTCTTCCCATACACGCCTAAGAAGCCTAGCGGGTTCACACAAATCTTCTTCATCACGTGCATCACATCGATTGAAGAGCGGACCTCTAGGTCTTTCCAGTAGGGTAGGTCCAAAAATATTGATTTATTCTTCCACATGGGTGTGTGTCCCTCAGCGTCATTAGGAATAGATAGTCTGTCGGGACCCTTTCCAAAGAGTACTTGTAAATCATTGACCATAGCAAGTACGTGATCACCGGTACGGATGGCGGGCTTCTTTCGGTGATCTGCCTCGCCTTTGAAATGCTTGCCTTTCTTTTGACATTGATTGTTGGTCGAAAGAAATCGACAATGCCCTAGTTACACATTCTTCATGCATTTGTCCAGGTATATACTTTCGGTGTCATCTAAATAGTGTGTGCATGCATGGTATCCCTTGTTTGTCTGCCCTGAAAGGTTACTGAGAGCAGGCCAATCATGCATGTCAAATTCCTGCTGTTTGTGCTCATCCCACACATGTACACCGTTTCCATCCCACAACTGTAAAAGTTCTTCAACTAATGGCCTTAGGTACACATCAATGTCGTTGTCGGGTTGCTTAGGGCCTTGGATGAGAACTGGCATCATAATGAACTTCCTCCTCATGCACAGCCAAGGAGGAAGGTTATAGATAGATAGAGTCACGGGCCATGTGTTGTGATTGCTGATCTACTCCCCAAAAGGATTAATGCCATCCGTGCTTAAACCAAACCATATGTTCCCTGTGTAACCTGCAAAGTCCTCCCAGTACTTTCTCTCGATTTTTCTCCACTACGACCTGTCAGCGGGTGCTCTCAACTTCCCGTCTTTCTTACGGTCCTCTCTGTGCCATCGCATCAACTTGGCATGCTCTTTGTTTCTGAACAGACGTTTCAACCATGGTATTATAGGATCATACCACATCACCTTCGCAAGAAGCCTCTTCCTAGGGTGCTCTCCATCAACATCACCAGGATCATCTCATATGATCTTATACCGCAATGCACCGCATACCGGGCATGCGTTCAAATCCTCGTACGCACCGCGGTAGAGGATGCAGTCATTAGGGCATGCATGTATCTTCTACACCTCCAATCCTAGAGGGCATACAACCTTGTTTGTTGCATACGTACTGTCGGGCAATTCGTTATCCTTTGGAAGCTTCTTCTTCAATATTTTCAGTAGCTTCTCAAATCCTTTGTCAATTACACCATTCTCTCCCTTCCACTATAGCAATTCCAGTACGGTACTGAGCTTTGTGTTGCCATCTTCGCAATTGTGGTACAACCCTTTTTGTGATCCTCTAACATGCGATCGAACTTCAGCTTCTCCTTTTCACTTTCGCACTGTCTCTTTACACCAACAATGACCCGACGAAGATCATCATCCGGCACATCGTCTGGTTCCTCTTGATATTCAGCTTCCCCCATTGCAGCATCACCGTACTTAGGGGGCCCGTAGTTGTCATCATCCTCTTCTTCTTCGTTGTCTTCCATCATAACCCCTCTTTCTCCATACTTGGTCCAAACATTATAGTGTGGCATGAAACCCTTATAAAGCAGGTGGGTGTGAAGGGTTTTCGAGTCAGAGTAAGACCTAGTATTCCCACATATAGGGCATGGACAACACATAAAACCATTCTGCTTGTTTGCCTCAGCCACTGCGAGAAAATTATGCACTCCCTCAATGTACTCGGAGGTGCGTCTGTTACCGTAGATCCATTGCCGGTTCATCTGCATGCATTATATATAATTAAGTGTGTCAAAAACCATTACAGAACATCATGAATAGATAAGTGACCAAATTAATAGAAGTTCATCATTACATTAAAACCAAAGTACATACATAGTTCTCATTGAACAACATATAGCTCTCCAGAGCATCTAATTAAACCATACATTGAAACTATGTAAAACATTTCAATGCAACAACAAATGCGATCATAATCGCAACTAAGGTAACAATTGATCCAATGGCATAATGATACCAAGCCTCAGCATGAATGGCATATTTTATAGTCTTTCTAATCTTCAAGCGCATTGCATCCATCTTGATCTTGTGATCATCGACGACATCCGCAACTCCAATATCATCTTATCCTCCTCAACTTTTTCCAATTTTTCCTTCAAGTAATTCTTTTGTTCTTCAACTAAATTTAACCTCTCGACAATAGGGTCGGTTGGAATTTCCAGTTAACATGCCTCCTAGATAATTAAATTGATGTCACGTTGGTCGGCATAATTGTCATAAACACTAAATGAACCAAATAGTTATAAAAGATAATATATACCACATCCGAATCATAGACAGGACGATGCCCGACGGAGGCGGATACCAAAACCATTGCACTATATAATAATAAAAAATAAAAGTAAGAAAATTACACAAGTATCTACCTAAATCATACAAGTAAGAACTTTTTTCTTTTAGAAAGAACAGAACATCAAGAGGCTCACCACGGTGGTGCCGGCGACGAGATCGGCGCGAGCGGTCGACGGCGGTGAGAACGGGGACAAGAGAGGACGGACTGCCAAACCTAGACAAATCTCGAGGAAAATGGAGCTTGGAGAGGAGAAAGCTTAAGTGTGGCTCGGGCATTTCATCGAACACCTCATGTGCATAGGAGGTGAGCTATTGCACCACAAAGCTCTCCCATGGCTGGCCAGAAAAACAAAGCACTCCACTACTCTGCTCGCGGGCGAGGGGGGATATATAGGTATCTCATTGGTCCTGGTTCGTGGCTGGAACCGCGACCAAAGGGGACTTTGGTCCCGGTTCCAGCCACGGACCGGGACCAATGATTGTGGGCCAGGAGCGAGGCCCATTGGTCCCGGTTCATGTCTAGAACCGAGATCAAAGGGTCTAGACGAACCGGGACCAATGCCCCACGAGGCCCGGCCGGCCCCCTAGCCTCACAAACCGGGACCGTTGCCCCCATGGGTCCCGGTTCGTGACTGAACCGGGACCAATGGGCTGGGCCGACCTGGACCAAAGCCCTATTTTCTACTAGTGGTGTGTTGGGGACACAAGAGACTTTTTATTATTTGGTTGTAGGGTTTTTTGAGAGAGACTATCTTCATCCTACGCCTCCCATGGATTGATAAACCTTAGGTCATCCACTTGAGGGAAAATTGCTATTGTCCTACAAAGCTCTTCACTTGGAGGCCCAGCACGTGTCTACAAGAATAAAGTTACATAGTAGACATCAAGCTCTTTTCTGGCGTCGTTGTCGAGGAGGTGAGTGCTTGAAGTTATATCTTTAGATATTGCAATTGAACCTTTTAGTTTATTATTTATCACTAGTTTTTTTATAAAAAGGAAACTACAAAAAAATGGAATTCAGGTTGCATCATATTATTCATCTTTATAATGTCTTTCGTGAAAATGATGGAAAAGAAAATTGTGCTCAATTGATAGAAGAAGAATTCTATAAAAATGTTTGGCATAAATGATGAGCATGATTGCAATGTTGTTAGTATGAATTCTTTGAATATCCATGATGCTAACGATATGCAAAGCCATAAGCTTGGGGATGCAACATTTGGTGAAGATGGTATGTTTAGTCCCCCAAGATTTGATGTGCAAATTTGTTATAATGATTGCATGCCTCCTATTTATGATGATTATATCGATGAAAGTGGATTTGGAGAGGTCATGACTTTATTTAATGATGAATCCACTATTTCGGAAGAGGTTTCAATTGATTGTTATATATGAGAACAAAGTTGCTATCTATGATGAGTATGGTGATGACATGTATGCTATATTGAATAATTATAACCATGAAACTTGTCATCATGATTTTAATTTTCAATCTCATGATAGTTATTTTGTTGAATTTGCTCCCACCACTATTGATGAGAATAAATTTGCTTATGTGGAGAGTAACAAAATTTCTATGCTTATGTATCATGAAAAGAATGCTTTATGTGATAGTTATATTGTTCAATTCATTCATGATGTTACTAAAAATTATTATGGTGGAGGAACTTATGCTTGCAGGTATTGCAATAATATCAAGTTTCCTTTCTATGTGTTGAAAATTTTGAAGTTATGCTTGTTCTGCCTTCCTATGCTAATTGATTCTTGTTCCCATAAATTATTTTCTCACAAAATCCCTATGAATAGGAAGTGTGTTAGACTTAAATGTTCTTGCCATGTGTTTCATGATGCTCTCTTTATGTTTCAGTTCTTATCTTTTATGCGAGCATCATTGAAATCATCATGCCTAGCTTGAAAGGCATTAAAGAACATTGCTTGTTGGGAGACAAACGAACACTTTTACCTACTATTTTTGTGTGTTCACATGATTAGGCTACTGTAGTAATCATGTTTTATAGTTTTTGTTTCAATAAAGTGCCAAGTAAAGCCTTTCGGATAGTGTGGATGATAGTTGACTTGATTCCGAGCAAAAACAAAAACTTTTGCTTCCAGAAACAGAATTGTTTAAATTCACTAGAACGTGATAAAATTCTGCAATTTTTACAGATGATTGAAAAACAAATTGTCTACGTTGTCCTAATTGTTCAGAATTTTGGATTAGTAGAAGTATGGTAGTTATCCAGATCAATACAGACTGTTCTGTTTTTGACAAATTTTGTTTTCAATGCATAGTTTGCTTGTTTCCTAGTTCCTATGGATTATATTGCTCAATATAAATTGTGGAAATGATAAGTACAGTAGGTATTTTGTGGAAATAATTATGAATCTTGTCTTTGACAGTACCAAAGTGAAATGGTTTGCTCTTTATCATACTAACCTATCTCATGAAGTTCCATTAAGTTTTGTGTGATTTAAGTTTTCAAGTTTTGGGTGAGATGTTGATATGAGGAGAATAAGGAGTGAGAAGACCCTAAGCTTGGGGAATCCCAAGGCACCCCAAGTTAATATCCAAGGGAGATCCAAGAAACTAAGCTTGGGGATGCCCCAGAAGGCATCCCCTCTTTCGTCTCCAACATTATCGGTAACCTTACTTGAGGCTATGTTTTCATTCGTCACATGAGATGTGTTTTGCTTGGAGCGTCCTTTGCTTTTGATAGGATTTGCTTGTTGTTATTTAGAATAATGTTTTGCATCTTTTATTTCAATAAAAATGTCAAGGATAGCCTTTACCATGCTTATCTTGCAAGTCTACATGTTGCTGTTTCAAAAAAGAAAGTTTATCGTTGTTGAAAAAATTCCCGAGAAAAGTGAGAATGTGATAAAATAATGATTTTTTTTCATAATAAGCTATGATAAAGTTTCTATAGTGTCGTAAATTTTCAGAATTTTTTGAGTTACAGAAGTATTGATACTCTTGCATTCTTTACAGAGTGTAATGTTTTAGCGTATTGTTGTTATGTTTGCATTGTTTACATATGTTTGCTTGTTTAACGATTCTATTTGAGAATAGGAGTATTAAATATGCAGAGGCATCTTTCCCTAATAATAAAGAACGGATTGACTCCATGGGTTCACCGTCATAATACGCTTCTTCCCATGATTTTACGCTTTCAATTTTAATTTAAAACATATTCGAGGTGATACTAAATTTTGTCTCTGCAATATTATCGACTCGATTGACCGCTACGTTTGCTTAGCTGGGCTACGATCCAGTTGGGCCTTGGTCCGTCTTTCTTGGTCCGAACAGATTTCTAAATAAATGACGACACAAGGAGCACGGGCTCGCCTCCTGTTCCTATCCCCCACGAAGTCATGGCCGCCGCCACCACCCAGGTCGGGCACTTCCAGCGAGCCCCCGAGCTCCCCATAGTCCGCGCCTCCCTCCCCTCCGGCCAGATTCTCCGCTCCTGGCCTCTACCGACCCGCTCGCAATCCGACCCCCGTGGCTAGGGTTTCGGGTAGAGTTGCGTCAGTGCTTCTCCGGCGGCCCCAGTACATCCCTCCTTCATTCTTGGCCTGGATCAAGAAAGAGGGGGACAGAGGAAAGTAGAGAGGGCGCGGCGGCGAGAACCTTGCCTCCTCCAGCGCGTGGTGGGACACGCTGTCGTCGGCGTCCACGAGCGCCACAACATGCTCCACACCCAGCAGCAGCGAATCGAATGGTCGAAGGATCCATTTGTCCATGTATGGCTGGCGGCCTGGCTTGTCGGATCTCAACTTCTCTCCCTTCACATCTGCATCTTCCGTCCATGGGCTCCCCCAAATCTTAGGCCTCCTGTCAAACTTCATTAATCTAGCTCTACTTTGTTGAGCGCTGGCTGATTTTTGCGGATATGTCTAGCTTATTTGTTGGTTCACACGCTTCCAGCAGCAACTTCATGAGATTAATTCATATGATATATTCCATGGTATTGCGGGTTCATAAGCAGGATGTTGTACTTGATAGATCTGTGGATTGTCAAAGTTTAGTGACTATGACAAACTCAAATCAAAGCTGAGCTAGACAAGATGAGCTATTGACCAACCTCGTGGATTCGTGATATGCAAGCATGGTCATAGGATATTATTGCTTGCTATGCGAAGCATCACTAGAAGCAACTCAACTTTCAAATGTTCACCTTGGTCTTTGTGCAGTATGCTTAAGATGATTTAGGCATGAGGAGATTAATTTTTTGGACACGGTGAGATATTGGCCGTACGAGATGAATGTGAGAGATATGTCGTCACCAACCATGGCCACCTGGCTGATGTCCCATGTTGAGGGATGGCACGAGTCCCCTCGGCTCCACTTCCAGATGGGTGAAGTGCGGAACTCCGACATTCGACGAAGTTGTACATGATGAAGTCCCTGACGTGGCCCTTAGATACTACTAAATGACCGAGCCACAGGCGACATACATCTAATCTCACCGTTCCGGCAACTTCGCAGGAACATTGTCTGCTCGTGCTCCACCCTTTACTGGAACTCTGTCTTACCATGCTTCACCTAAGGTATGTACTATAGTTTCAGAAGATAAATAATACCCAATGCATAGCTTCTCTGTTGCCCAATGTACTGCAACTTATTATGCATTCTTCAGTTCTGCACCACTTGAGCATTATGTAATAATGTTTCTACTTCCTACAGAAATGAGAATAAAACTTCTCTTGAGAATCTAGCACATAAGGCAATCGTGTGTTGGTTTTTAGACATAGACAATGTAGCTGGGAATATCAATCGTATATTGGGTTTCAGACATAGGTAATGCAGCTAGGTAGAACTGACTTGAAACTGTTTCTTTGGCTGAGGTAGGAAGTAGGAAACATGCAGCTTGAACCACAGCAGAAAAATGTACTGCAATTTAGTTGCATCTTAGCATATGTCCAAAGGTATACCACACCACAGCAGAAAAATGTACTGCAATTTAGTTGCATCTTAGCATATGTCCAGAGGTATACCGCATATGTAGCAGGTGTGGTTCGGTTGTTTCTTTTATTTTATTTCACACAGTCTATTGACTGGTAGCAGGATGAGAGGGAAGTTAGCAAGTCACCAGCTTTGAAAGTGCATTTTTTCTACAGTATTTAAGCAATTAATTAATTTTGAAGAGTTATTTACATTCAAAATTAGTGTATATGCTTTTCCCCCTCTTCATATCCCTTATTTATATCGTTACTTTCAGAAGATTTACGATCGTTTCACTGAAATTATCACAAACTGAAGTTCTTACAAGGACCAAGGACTCCGGGTGGATAAACATGTTTTTATTGAATACTTAATCTGTACCACCCACTCCAGATGCAGAGACAGGTACATTTAACAAGGATTCCTGATGCATAACAGTGAAATGAATTTAGCGAGCATGTTCAATTCTATTCTTTGGAAACAATAACATAAGCTTGATGAGACCTTAGCCCAATGCTTCCAGTTTATAAATCCCAGAATTAATAAGACATTGGTTAGTTTGGACTCATAGAAATGTGTCAATTAGGCATATAGCCTTGTCATTCTGATTCACGATGGCATGGACGTATATCACATGTTCTCTCTTGCTTTGTAATTCATCGTTGTAGCTTCCATGACAAGAAGACTAAATAGTGGTACTTCATTCTTTTTGGAAATCAACTATACCGACTAGAACTAGAAGTAGAGGCATATATTAACTGAAGCAAAGTCACTCTAGAAATTGGACAACATGGGGAAGTTAGCAAGTCACCGGCTCCGAAGAGCATAAAAAATAATTCAGTATTTAGGCCACTACTTAATTTGGAAGACCTATTTCTTTACACAAGATAGATCTGTAGGATATCATAGTCTATTCTGCTAGCTATAAACTGTAAGGGATTGGCATAGCTTACTGTTATTGCTGAACTGAATTACCGAGTATATGTTGCTTTTGATTGGGGAAGTGAAAAAGAAACTCTTTGATGTTGGACCTATCCTTGTGGTAGTGAAAGAATTTTTAATTTACTTACGAGCGGAGTTCGGATATTATTTGATGATAGAACTTGGAGAGTTCCTAATAGGATCGAAGCACAATTTTTCATTTGCTTTGTTGGGCAACCATGAAAAAGTTGGGAGTGCAGTAATCATGCTAAATCTATTCATGTGTGTTACCTTATGCATAAAGTTTACAACGTACACGCACCATTAGGTTTGGTGTTGTTTGTGTCCTTCACCGAATATAAACTCTTTTGGAGCTTGCCAGGAAACACATTTTGTTGGATTGCTGATTAGAAGAGGTGATCGTGTGGTTTCAGCTTTCATGTTTGTGGGTTCTAGCATGACACATTGGTTGGCTTGTGCAACTCCAAAATAAATGTAATTCAGTTATTGTGGATATTGTTAGTACTGCATATGAGGATTGCCTTCACACAGAGACAGTATGACAACTATTGTCAGCAACATCATTTTGTGTTTAAATGTTCTGGAAATTATTCTTTTTCTTACATAAAATGGGTTCAGCTCGGGTGTGTGAATTTGTAGTAGCTCCAACCAATGGGTTTCTTTCCATAGCCTTAAGCCACCGTGATTTCATAAGGAATATAATTATTTTTGTTGGGTTCATTTGAACCCAATGGCAATGAGCTGGATCCACCCTTGGATGTATATCTTAGCAAGCACGCAAGTGTCCCTTACAATCACTACGTTTATGAGTTGATCCGAATTCACAAAGGTGACTCTCCCATTTGAAGAATTGTTATAGAGATAATCATGCTTTATGAGAGCACTCAAGAAGTTTCTTTTGAAGATTTACAAATGAAGGTTACACCGATGCATCATTCAGGACTAGAATTAATAACAAAGGCATTTGTTCAAACTTCTCCAAGTACTCCCTATCCCTCCCTATCCAACCGCAGTTCTTCCACCTGAACATAGTAGCTGTAGGAGGGGTGCTGTAGGAGGGGTGGCAGTATGACATCGAGTGAGAGTGCGGCTTCTTGACCATCATCTATGTCCATTGTCGATAACGACCCGTAGCAACGCGCGGGCACATTTACTAGTTTAGTATAAAATGTTAAATTATAGTTTTAGTGATTTTCTAGAGTAGAGAATGATAAGATTTTGCATTGATTTATACTAACTTATATCACGAGTTCTTGTTGAGTTTTATGTGGATGAAGTTTTTAAGATTTAGGGAAACCATGATATAAAAGGAATTAACGAGACACAAAAGCTCAAGCTTGGGGATGCCCAAGGCATCCCAAGATAATATTTCAAGAAGTCTCAAGCATCTAAGCTTGAGAATGCCCCGGTAGGCATCCCACCTTTCTCCATCAAGAACTATCGGTTAGTATCGGTTGAGCCTAAGTTTTTGCTTCACATGAGTTGTCCTATTCTTGGAATGTCATTTTGTTTTGTTTTGCTTGCTGTTTTAATAAAATACTTAGATCTGAAGTTTTTGAAATAAGAGAGAGTCCTCAATTAGCTACCCATTCACTTAACTACTCGCTTGATCTTCACTTATATCTTTTTGGATTAGTTTGTCATATGCGTGTTCTTCACTTAAATTTGTTTGAGCTTATCAAAAGCAACTTATGAAATTAGTCCCAAAGTGATAGATATTCAAGAGGGATATAATAAAAACTTTCATGAAGATCATTGGGCAAAATAAACTTGATTCTTTGTAATTGTTTTGAGATATGATGATAGTGATATGTGAGTTGTGTTGGTGAGTAATTATGCTTTAGTAAGAATACTGGTGTTAAGGTTTGTGATTCCCTATGCAAGCATGAAAGTCAATAGTTATGCAATGAAATTACATCCTACTTGTGGTGCATTATTCAGTGTTAGTTATGCTCAATGCACGTTTATGTGATTTTTTGTTTCTTGGTTGGTTGCTTCTCAATCTATTTGCTAGCCTTCACTTGTACTAAGTATGATTACTACTTGTGCATCCAAAATTCTTAAACCCATTTTTGCCACATGAGTCCACTATACCTACCTATATGCGGTATTTCAGTTCCGTTCTAAGCAAATTTGTATGTGCCATCTCTAATCTTCAAAATAAATTTCCTTTTTGTGTGCTTGTACCGCTCATGAAACGGTAGGGGGTGGCTGATATTTTTCCATGCTAGATGTGTTATTCTCAAGATGAGTGTTTATTCACTTGTCATTGCATGAGAGTACGACAAAGGTATTAGGGATGCCCAGTCCCGAGATGAAAAGAAAATTACTTTTATGTTATCAAATAATAAATTCCTTGAAAAGTGTTAGTATGGACGGTACCCGTGGATACCGCTAGCCATGGAATGTGAAAGAATGGTGGACAAGGAATAAACTTTATTTTCTGTTTGGGAACTGTCTATGATATATCTAGCATGGAAAGTATTGGGAACTACTCGATCATTTTCGTTGACAGGAAAAGCATGCCACCCAAAATGTTTTATCTCTCATTTTTCGCTTTGAGCTCTGGCACCTCTATAAATCCCTACTTCCCTCTGCGAAGGGCCTTTCTATTTACTTTATGCAATTTTTATTTTTATTTGAGTCTCCATCTTCTCTCATAAAACACCAACTAAGGGGCACTATGATCATACTTGAGCATTGGATGTAGCTAATATGCGAGTGTGTTTCATGAATGGGTCAATGATTAAGCATGATGGGCTAGGGATAACTTTCTTTAGTATTGATATTTTGTAAGACATTGTTGCTTGTTGATATGCTTGAGTATTGAAATCTTCATGTCAAAACTATACTATTGCTTTCAACCATATAAAAGTCCAAATGTCCATGCTACAAAAGAAAAGAATATGTGATGAACATGTTAGGCAGCATTCCATATCAAAAATTCTGTTTTTATCATTTACCTGCTCGAGGACGAGTAGGAATTAAGCTTGGGGAGGCTGATATGTCTCCAACGTATCTATAATTTTTTATTGTTCCATGCTGTTATATTGTCATTCTTGGATGTTTTACAATTATTTTATAGCACCTTTATATCATTTTTGGGAGTAACCTATTGACATAGTGCCCAGTGCCAGTTGTTGCTTTTTGCTTGTTTTTTACATCGCAGAAAATCAATACCAAACGGAGTCCAAACGCAGTGAAACTTTTTGGAGATTTTTTGGACTAGAAGACATCCAGTGGGCCAAAGAAGTACAAGAGGGGTGCCCGAGGGGGGCACGATCCACCTGAGTGTGCCTGGAGGCCCAGGCGCGCGCTGGTGGGTTGTGCCCAACTCGGTGGTCTCCCGCACCGCCTCTTCGCCCTATAAATTCCCAAATATTCCAAAACCTCCGAAGGAAACCCTAGATCATAATTTCCGCCACCGCAAGCCTCTATAGCCACGAAAACCAATCTAGATCTTGTTCCGGCACTCCGCCGGAGGGGGAAATCATCACCGGTGGCCATCTTCATCATCCTGGCAGCCACCATGATGAGGAGGGAGTAGTCCACCCTCAGGGCTGAGGGTTTGTACCAGTAGCTATGTGTTCAATCTCCCTCTCTCGTGTTCTTAAGATGTCACGATCTTGATGTATCGCGGGCTCTGTTAATATAGTTGGATCATATGGTGTTTTCCCCTCTCTATCTTGTTGTGATGAATTGAGTTTTCCCTTTGAGATTTTGTTCTTATCGGATTGAATACTTTTATGGATTTGAGAGCACTTGATATATGTCTTGCATATGAATACCCATGGTGACAATGGGGTATCGTGTTGATTCACTTGATATATGTTTTGGCACTCAACTCGCGGATTCCTGAGGTGACAATTCGGTAATCTATGCATAGGGGTTGATGCACGTTCTTGTCTTTATTTCTTCGGTAGAAATCTTGGGGCACTCTTTGAGGTTCTTTATGTTGGATTGAGTATTATGAATCTGAAATTATTTGTTGTTATTTTAGTACGAACACTTGGATAGATTGATCGGAAAGAATAGCTTCGAGGTGGTTTCGTACCCTACAAACAATTTCTTCTTATGTTCTCCGCTAGATAGGGACTTTGGAGTGATTCTTCATCGCACGTTGAGGGATGGTTATGTGATCTAATTAGATTAGCATTGTTGAGAGATTGCACTAGTGAAAGTCCCAACCCTAGGCCTCATATTCAAG
This sequence comes from Triticum urartu, assembly GCF_056163025.1. Classification (NCBI taxonomy): domain Eukaryota; kingdom Viridiplantae; phylum Streptophyta; class Magnoliopsida; order Poales; family Poaceae; genus Triticum; species Triticum urartu. Next base: position 280,203,783 of record NC_141874.1, read on the forward strand.
CATTGCAATACCGTTTGTGCTCCGTTTTATCAATTGCTACCTTGCTATTTTTTATTGTTCTTATTATAAAAATGAATATCTACTATCCATATTACACTTATATCACCATCTCTTCTCCGAACTAGTGCACCTATACAAATTACCATTGTATTTGGTGTGTTGGGGACACAAGAGACTTTTTATTATTTTGTTGCATGGTTGTTTGAGAGAGACTATCTTCATCCTACGCCTCCCACGGAGTGATAAACCTTAGGTCATACACTTGAGGGAAAATTGCTACTGTCCTACATAAGTCTATGCTTGGAGGCCCATCACGTGTCTACAAGAATAAAGTTGCGTAGTAGACATCACACACCAGTTATGACTTGGTGGAATTTTTTGCACATGTCAGAGGTATCTGCACTTACAGGTTGCTACAAGCGACTTATCAAAACAATTGAAAGCAATGGATGCATGACAGGTCAGGTAAGCATGCACTAATCCAAACATTTTAAAACGGTAGATGGATAAGTGTTTGAACAAAAGTTCAACATGCACGAAGGCATGACAAGAGCAACACAGTATTTCCGCTAAGCCTATTACATAGCTATAGCTGAGCCCAGAATATTCAAAGTTTTTTGCCAGAGTATAAACTACTCTTGCAAGCTGGCCTCTGTGCCGTCCGGGTTAGCCCCTTGATGACCCCGAGCAGTTGACGCCTCCGGGTTATCCTACACCCGGCTCTTCTGCTTCTTGGAACTGAGGGTCCAGATTCCAGTTGACATATGTTAAGGCTTGGAAGACAGCTTCACTGTGCAAGATAGGAGATGGGTCAACGTTAGGTACAAAGCGATGCTTATGTCGTTGTGGAGTCGGATCAGACGATATCAGTGTTGGCGACGGAATTCTCATTTTATTGCCATCATAAGTCGGCTGATATTTCCTAAGTTCCATGCCGGCGACAAGTTAACTCACCAGTACTCAAGATTCCTTTACACGGCGTGTGTAATCATCATGAGTAAAAGCAGTCCCATCGTCTTTATATTCTGGGAACCCGCCGGCCATCTCTGACAGATCTAGCTCTGGTGTGTATGCCATAGCCCGGCTTAGCGCGATTGTGGCTCCTGATCGGGCGGCTGATCTTTTTAGCTCTTTGACCTACTATGGAATGGTTAACAGCCTCTTCAAAACATCTTTTAAGAATCGTGGCAAGTATTTTTCACCCATTACAACTCTCAGGGTCTGCATATTTCCAGCATATAATTGCTCTACCAACGAATATACGGCTTTCAGTTTCATGACGTTGTCTTGGAGCTGGCAGGTTCTATCACCTGCACAGAAGTTGCAATATGTGAGTCACCAGGTGAGATATTACTCATGGATGAGTTGTCGGGCGAGATGTTACTCATGGATGAGTTGCCAGAGTTAATGTTTCTTTTTAATTTGAGAAACGACTTACCAAATATAGCTTGAGTCATTTGAGTGATATGGAGCTTTAACCCGGCCAACTCCTCAGTGACCGGTGCCAATTGGCTTTCGGCGGCTTCTGCACGTCGGATCAAGGCAACTTTTTCAGTTTCAAAGGAATTCTTCTCTGTTTCAAAATCTGCCTTGATTTTCTCCAACTCCTCCAGGGAGGATTGCAAGCTTGATTCAGCCTTGCTTCACAGCCTGCTCAGATTCAAAGTCTTTTCTTAAGCCGGTCAAATTTGACTCGGCCATGCTTAGAGCCTCCTGCATAACAAGGAGATAAGTCATTTAACACATGTTGAAGTAAGATGGTAACAATGTCTAACCCGGTACTTGGGGGCTATACCAATTCACTTTCAAAGGAGAAGTCCCAAGCAGATTGCAAGCAATATACTTTGCACTTGGGGGCTAATGCATCTCATTTTTCTCCCTTAAAGAATACAAGAAGACCCAGCTTATCTCAAGAACATGACCTGGCCCTTGGGGGTATAGGTTAGTTCTTCACAGTCTTATTAAAGACCCGACTCATCTCATAAATATGAGCCGGCCCTTGGGGCTGCAGGTTAATTCCTCAAAGTATACTACTATGGAAAGATCCGACTCATCTCATGAAGATGAGCCGACCCTTGGGGCTACATGGCATTTCTTTTCATAAAGGATATATTGGAAAGAACTGGCTCATCATTGGCATGATATCCCGACCCTTGGGGGCTACATTGCAAGATCAACGGAATTATATTTAAGTCTTAAACATACTCAAGTCTTCCTATGATTAAGACTTGGGGGCTACATAAGGATATATATAATACTGGAAAAGATGAGTGTACCTCATGTTTTCGTTTCATTATGCTGACCAAGTCGGCTTCCAGATCCTGGTTCATAGAGAGGCGGCTCAGATAGCCTGCATGTAATTCCTCTGCGCTGAACTCTTCATAGCTGAGCAGTTCAAGTTTGGTTTTCCCCTTTTCAGACAAGGGCGCTTCAATTTTGGTTGTGGTCTTGGTTAGCACATTGGAGACCTCTGGAGGTTTATAAGCCTCACCCGTAATGGTAACTTCATCGTTATCCTTTTCAAGAGGAACATCTTGAGCTGGCTTGGTGGGACTCAGAGTCGGAGCATGACTTGGCAGGTTAAGGTTGTTCACCGGGTTGGTTTCGGTATCCATAGCCTTAGTTCCAGCCGTTTCATTTTGCTGCGGCGGCTCAACATGTCTGACATGATGACATTCAGAAATATTAGCATGGGCCTCAGGGGTCACCAAGGTCTGATTCTCTGACTCAGGAATGTCTGGGTTTATTAAGACTTGCCTACTTTTCTTTTCTCGCTCTTAGCCTTGGCTCTGTGAACAAAGCAGTGCAATCAAGATATATGCGATGCTAAGAACGATTAAGTGGTACATGATATAAAATAATTTTACCCTTTATTAATGACAAGAGGTGGTAGCTTCGAAGCGGTTGACTCACCGGATGAGGGTGATGACTCCTGATAATTTGAGTTAGAAGGATTAAGAGGCTTCCTCACAAGGCCAACTTTGGGTAAAGAAGGAGTTGGACTGTGTGGCACCTCATTACACCACTTGCGAGCAGATGGTTCATGAGTTAACCTGGCCACCAGATCTCCAGAGACACCACTCAAAGTTTGGCGCATCGACTCATGCTAAGGTTTCTTCAAAATAAAGTTGAGGTCTAAATGAGCATTTGGATGAGAAAAGCTTACTTTCCGGATAACCCGCCTAGTGATCTTGGGAGGCAAGGATTCTGAGCCGGAGGAGATGGAAATTGCCTCAACATCATCAGCCCGGCTTGTTGCGACTTCACCTTGAGAATAAGAGGCATCAGCAAGTTCAGTAAAGAGATGGCCAAGGGAGTCGAGCTCTACCTCTAACTGATTGTCAGCTTGTGGCGACTCGCCCCTAGCCACCGGCTCATCCGCAGTAGCAGACTTTTTCTTCCTCTGATCTGGCGTAGTCTTCGTCTTGGTCACCTGCATTTTCTTCCACTTCCAAAAGGGAGAATCGTCCTGCATAATTGAACAAAGCCAGCAAGTGAAAACACTGGATAGATAAAGACTGATAAGCCTGACAAATGATTATGTACATACTTACTGGAGGTGTCGGGTTAAGTTTGCAGAAAGGGTTCAGCCCCACTTTGTTGCAGGCGTCTTAAGACTCTCCAAGTAATTTCTTCACAATCTTAGGTATTTCATCAGCATCAAGATCAATGTTGATGTATCGTTGGGGGTCTTCTAAACCGCCGGAATAATTGCACATTAGACCACTGCGGCAACTCAATGGTAAGATCCTCCAGGTGACCCAACATCGGGTTAGATCAACCCCGGTCAAACCATCAGCTAGCAAGGCTCTGAGCTTTGTATAAGCCAGGGTGGTTTGAGCATGCTCTTATGGAATAACCCATCTAGGAACGTCAAAATCCATAGGAAGACGTTCAGGTCTATAACCCGGCAAGGGATTCTCCCTAGCTGGAGTTGTGTTTCTGCAGTAGAACCAAGTTTTTATCCATCCTTTGCGGTGACTTGGAAGGATGACTAGAGGAAAGCAACCATCTCTCCGTCTCTGAATTGAGACTCCGCTGAGTTCTAGATAAGGGCCATCGGTAAATTCTATTTGGCGGTTGATATAGAAGAATTCTTTAAAGAGAGGATCGGTGGGTTCCATTTGAAGATACACCTCGCACACAATTTGAAATTGGCACATATTAGAGATGGAGTTTGGAGCAAGGTATTGAGAATGAAGTTTAAAATAGCTTAAGACATCCCAAAAGAATTTTGACCCGGGTAGGTTAAAAATATCTAGCGGGTTACGATCACAATGATGAGCCGCCAGACTGCATAAAGGCATTTCATATTAAATGGAGGGTTTTCTAGATTTCTTCTAAGTGTGATACAAACAAGTTTCTAGCGGAGTAGTTGAAATGTTGGATCTACATAACAGTCTAAAAAGCAAAGATATTGCTAAACCTAGGACGAAGCATTGGAACAGAAGTTGCCTAGCTTATTGGTTTTCTTAAAGGATATCTAAAAGAGCTAGATGTGAAAATGGTGCCGATGCTCATATCGTCATGTTTTTGTGAGAAAATCTCATTATAACTATGCCTAAACTAGCAATGGTGATGGATGGAATCCGATGAACTCAGTCGAACTACCGAGCAAACTATATAGATCTAAGGAGGGAAGGATAGCGTACCTTGATGGCTGAGAAGGGCGGTGAGATTGTTCGACCAAGCTCCGGCGGAGGCAGGACGGCGTAGAGGTCCCAGACCGGTTGGCTCACGACAAGCGAATTGCGACGGTGGCAGTCCGATGCGAAGGAGCTCAAGGAAGAAGAAGAGGCGAATGGGGGTGAGGTAAAAGATGAAAAGAGGGGCCCCGCATCTATTTATAAGATAAAGAAACCGAAGAGTAAATGGTAGGCGCGAGAAACAGGGGAGCACAGTAACTTTTGGAGCCCAAGACGCCTCAATTTTCGGGATAATTGGATATGCACAAAGATCCTGTGTGATGTCATCTTGGGTTTCCCTTGATTTTTGGACGTGACGTCAGCAATGAGGAGATATGAAAAATAACAAGTCTAGAAGTATTATAAGGTGGCATTTTATGACCCGAAGAAGATGAGGACCGGGACAGAAGATAAACCGCCTGGTTGAGTGCTGGATATTGACATGAATAAATTCAAATCAATCTGGGGCCTAATGTTGGGGATATAACCCGCCATGTTTGGGTCGGGTCATCCAGATGGCATCTAAGGAGCAGGACTTAAGATGGGCCAAGGCGCCCCTAAGCAAGACCAGTTGGGAGGCTCATGGAGTGGGCCGGCTCAAGCCTAACATCCGAAGATGGTGGCTTGCGGCCTTGAGGTCTAAGTCGTCTATAGTTTCCTTAAGGGACAAGTTAGATACATACTAAGTCACGGATTGTAATGTGACCCGGACTCTTGAAAGCCTTGGGTCCTGACCTGTATATAAAGGCGGGTCTCAAGGACAGATAGACTAAGTTACAATCGAACAATAGCTAGGTCAAACAATCTGTTCCCTTCTATTTATATCTAAAGCAATGAGCAAACAAGCAGCAGTAGGCTATTACCCTGATCCTGAGGGGACAAACCTGGGTAAATTCGTGTCTCTCGATTCCGCTCAACCCCAACAATCTAACCTCCTAGTTGCGATGGCCTCACGACTAAGTCCTCACATTAGGACATCTGCCGTGACAAAACCACGACAGTCACCTTACCAAGGCTAAGTACCTTACCCTTGGAGTTGTCTCCAAAAGTCACATACTTACGTCAACCATCATTTTGGGCAAGCTCACGGAACATGTCTTTATCTCCGGTTAGGTGATCGCTGCATCCACTATCAAGAATCCACTCTTTTCCTACGGATATGTAATTTCAAAGATTTTCCATGAGACTAAGATTCCTCATACTATTCTCACACTCGATGTCGAATTCCCTTGTCATAATAACCATGCTCAATCTCATCATTATGCATGTGATAATCACCTAGTTCAAGTGATCTGTTAGATTTATGACCATGCCAATGTGCAAGTTTATGAATTCTAATTTTTTCCGTGATGATGTTGCTAATGGTTCCAACATCACCCTTAACACGCATAAGGTCACGGAGCTCAAATAGACATTCATCAAACTTGGGATCACTAGGCTTCATCTTGTGAAAAGCAATGGACTTTTGAGGAATTTCATTCAGATTTTTCAAGGAATAGTTTGGCAAGCGTTCCTCAAGGTAATTCCATATAGTGTATGCGCATTTAAAGTTTTGCAAGCAAATAAGCTCATTTCTAGGCAATCCTCTAATGATAATATTAATAGTTCTAAGATTGTGAACCATGTCAAGGTACTCATCAGGGGTAGGATGCAAAGGATCAATGGGAGGCACATAAGAGCTAAGAATATACTTCTCAAATTATATTCACTGAAGATCTCAAGTATTTCATTTTTTCCAAGAACCACAAAACTCCCCATCAAGAATAGGCACTTTATGTCTAATACTCCTGAACTAGACTCACCCTTCTTCCTTCAATGGTGATTAAACCAAAGCAATGAAGACCAATGCTCAGATACCAATTGAAAGGATCGAGAAGATGGGTCTAGAGGGGGTGATTAAACCCTTAACAAGTAAGAGTGACAGTTTTTAGTTCCTTGAAGTTAAGGTTGATTTTAGCATGTGTTAATGGGCACACAATACATTTTACACAAGCATAGCAAGAGTATGAGCAGCGGAAAGAGTAAATCATGCAAGTGCAAGAATGTAAAGGGATGGGAATTGGAGGGTGCAAACGCAATAGAGACATGGAGATTTTTGGCGTGGTCTCGATGGGTGGTGCTATTGTACGTCCATGTTGATCGAGACTTCAACCCATGAAGGGTAATGGCTGCGCAAGTCCACGAAGGGCTCCACCCACTAAGGGTCCACGAAGAAGCAACCTTGTCTACTCCAACATGGCCAACGTTCATGAAGGACTTGCCTCACTCGGCTAGATCATCATGAAGTAGGCGATCTCCTTTCCCTTACAAACTTCTTGGTTCAACTCCACGTCATGTCGGAGGCTCCCAAGTGACACCTAACCAGTCTAGGAGACACCACTCTCCAAAAGGTAATAGACAGTGTGTTGATGATGACCTCCTTGCTCTTGTGCTTCAAATGGTAGTCTCCCCAACACTCAACTCTCTCTCACATATTTGGCTATGGTGGAAGAAGGATTTGAGTGGAAAGCAAATTGGGAAAGGCTAGGAATCAAGGTACAAATTGTAGGAATGGAATCTCTTGATCTCAACACATGAGTAGGTGGTTCTCTCTCAGAAAATGAATGGTGGAAGTGTAGGCATGTTCTAATGGCTCTCTTATCCAAGGAAGAAGGGGTGGAGGGGTATATATATATATAGCCTCCACACAAAATCCAACCGTTACACACTTTGACCCAACTCGGTGGCACTGATCAGAAATCTTAGTGGCACCGAACTGTTTAAAAGATATGAACGTTAGGAATCTCGGTGGGACCGACTGGAACAACTCGGAGGGACCGATGTGCAATGGCTAGGGCAAACCACGTCTTGGTGGCACCGGTTGCATCAACTCGGTGGGACCGAAGTGAAGCAATAAGGCAACAGAGAGTTGGCAAGCCATCTCGGTGGTACCGATTGCAATTCTCGGTGGGACCAAAACAATTGCAACTAGCAACAGAAAGCTATCAGGGCCATCTTGGTGGGACCGAGATCCATATCGGTGGATCCGATTTGTTAGGGTTTGGCAGTGGCTAAGTCCAGATGAACTCGGTGGCTACAGAGAGGAAATTTCGGTGGGGCCGAGGTGGAATGTAGGGTTTGGGCATATTTGGATGGAGAAAGTGGTTGAGGGTTTTGGAGTAATGTCACTAAGCACTCGAGCAAAAACATCATTAAGTAACACCTCATCCCCTTTTAATAGTATTGGCTTTCCTATGGACTCAATGTGATCTTGGATCACTTAACAAAAAAAGTAGAGTCTTGAGCTTTTGCGAATCCATCTCCTTACCATTTTGAAGGAGTTCCACATCCTCTTTTCCTTGCCATGACACTTTTGAAATTATCTGAAATATACTAGATAAAAACTATTTGTCCAACGAAATATATGTTGACATTAATTACCAAAACCACCAAAGGGAGAACTTGTGCTTTCAATAGATGTTAGAGAGACTATGTAAACTAGATTACTGACTCTAGTGCAAGTTGGAGATTGTTGGAAATATGCCCTAGAGGTAATAATATTATATTATTATATTTCCATTTTCATGGTTAAGAGTTTATGTTTCATGCTATAACTGCTATGATTTTGGAATATGTGATTCAGTGGAAAACTCGTATGCACGTGTGAAATGATAAATAGTATAATATAGGTTCCCGGTCTTGCCTCTAAGACTGGCTCACGTGTTGTTGGTGATCATGTTTTCTGGATCTTAGGATATCGTTAAGTGTAAGGATAGTCCTAAAACGACACTAAGAACGATCATATTGAAACGACACAAACTTGTTTGTTATACTTTGAGATAATATCGTTTGAAATGAATTGTTATAACATAGAGTGTTAGCATGTGTTTTAGTTCCTCAGACCATGAGAGTATCGTAGTCACTTCCTACTATACAGTGTACTTTGGGGTAGCTCAAATGTCATCCATACCTAGGTGATCGTAACGACAACTTACAGGTTCATCAAAAAGTTTGACAAGGGACTAGATAGCTGAAGAGTGGGATTTGCTCCTCTGACGTGGAGAGATATTCTTAGGGACCTCCCAGTGTGACGACATCCATCATCGTCTGGCAGACACAGGTGACAACATCACGGGGATGCTGGAACATTTGAACGAGAAAGAAGAACAAAACCGGCAATGAGGTCAACGGTATAGTGAGCATGTGCATGACTCAGGAGGGTACCGATGCATCATGGGTTTTGTAAAGCATTGAGAAGCAAAGGAAACAACACATAGCAAAGGGAACATCCCATAGTAGCCAAAAGGTTCACTCGAATGTCATTCATGTAGTCATAGGGATTGATATGGACGTCCACGGTTCCACTATCGGTCATTGAACGAAGGGATTTCATTCATGTATGTGATTACCGAACCTATGGGGTCAGAAGATTAAGTTGATCACGATCTGCTGAGTGTTAGTAGGATGAGAGTATCGAGATTTCGTGTGTGTAATTGTTTCATTAATATTCAAAATAGTTTTAAGAGGAACCGAAAGTATTTCGGGGTCACCGGAAGGGTTTCAGAGTTTATCGGGTAATACCGGGTATTCCCAATAATTAATATAGGTGGAAAATGTTTCTGGTGATGTTAAATTATATATAAAAGATTGTAGTAATTATCAGAAGACTTTTACATTTAATGAAATATCAACGGGCCTTAAAAGGCCAAGAGGTGTAAGGCAACCTGGGCCACAAAGGCCCAAGTGGAGTTGGCGCCCCCCCTCCTTAGGGGGGGTCCTAGTGGGGGAGGAGTTCAACGGGAGCGCCTATATGGCGACCTATGCGCTAGGAAGCATGCAGGCGCGTAGGGGGTACACTGTTTCGAACGAACGGCAGGAACGAGTTGGGCTTGTCCATTTCGTGCTCGTTGGAGTGGAGACTGTTTCGGGTGCCAGGAAGTTTCTTTGTGCACGATAGGGAAAAGTGGCGCGTAGATGCTGGTTCGAGTTTGAACTACTAGTTTTGTTGCTATTTTCCATTCAAAAAAAAGTTTTTTCCTGTATGTTCGTAAGTTGGAACGGAAAAATGTATCGAACAAAGATTGTAGAAAAAAATTCATAAGAAAATTCAAAAAACAGTATGATGTCAGGGACTCTTTTTGGTACTAAATTTTCTAAACATGTCATACAAACAAAATTGATCGGGAAGAAAATGTCATACAAGGGATCAAAATAACGTCTTTATCCATTTGTGTGGATTCTCTTGATTGTCGTAGTTCTTGTTGGAATTGTCTTGTAGTAGTTGTTGTACCTGTTTTATTAAGCAGAGCAAAAAAATAACTGCTGGTCATTATATTGTAACATCCACAAAAGTCATAATGAGGTAAGGAAGTAACAGTTTTAATTAGCCAGAAAAAATGTGAACAAAATGATCTAAATGTGCTAATATTTTTCCTTGACCTTGCAATGCTACTCCATATAGAATTGGACACTTTACATACTAATTTAGAGTGAAAACATCCCGTGTTGATTGTAATTGAAAAAATAAATTTCACTCATTATGGAAAAGAATTTTATTATATGGAAGCATTCCAAAAAGCACTTTAATGTAGGTGATTGAATATGGATGGTAGGGGAAAATGTATTATATTCTAACGAAACAAAGCATAAATGTATGACATATTTTTAGAAAAGAAGTTAGCCAAGAGTTACTATAGTTTCTTGACAGATTACTATTTGATTGAACACTTATTCTCTGGGCTATATGCAAAACATTTTATGTTGAACTTTTTCTACAAAGTTATTTGTAGTTCGACAATTTCAACAATCAGGTTGACACTACAATAATTGCTACATATGAATCTCAAAGGTAGGTAGATGTTTATTTGAAAAACTTTATGAAAGGAATTATTAAAAAGAGAAGGGAAAATGTTTCAGGCTTTTTGCAGAGCTGCAATTGTGGCCTCGGCAGTTGTTTATTTGAATGATCGAAACCCATGTGGAATAACAGATTTAGAAAATACATAAGAAACATTTTGACAAAAAGAGTAACCAACTTTCATAACATAGATTATATAGAAGTGATAGAAGAATGGCAAGAACAGAGATGACCAACAGGTGGAGGATGATAAAAAACGGTCTAGAACTTGCATGGTTTTGTAGGAAGTTTCTCACTATAGGTAATTGAACTTCACTGTTGGGGTATGTTGCTATCTCGTACAAGAAAATTTCACGCAGAGCTTGCAAATCAGCCTAGAAGAAAATTTATTCTCTTTCAGTTGTACAGTTAAGAAATGAAAAGGTATTGGTCTGGAAATGATAGGATCTTACAGTTGACAACCCTGGAACTCCCATTCCACGGTAGTTTTTTAAAATTTGCAACAAAAAAGTCATGTATCATACCTGGGATACAGGAGATTGTAAGAACTGAACTTAGTTTACGAATATATGAAAACTACAATTAACTAAGGTAATTCAACTGAAAATGTTGAATGAAAAAAAAGAGAACCTATGGACCTAAAATGAGTTCTAGGTACTGCAACAAATCTGTAGTCGAAGTCCTTTATGTTGAATGTAGTGCAGTTCGGGTATGTCAAGGCAAACCGTGTTTGAAATTGTAGGCAACGGTGCTAATGATAGTGGTGAATCTATCTTGTCCAGAGCCATCAGGATTCAATGTCAAAGTACCTCCCGGATTCCAGGTTTGCGGAAATTAAAATCCACTGCTTATCATTGAAGCAAGGTAAGTGCACCTAGAAAAATAGAAGCCATATCAGTTTGGTTTCAACAGAGGCCTAATGAAATTTGCACCTAGAAAAATAAAGAGAAATGCTCATATATGTTTTGTTATTCAAGTTAGAGAACTAATGAAATTTGCTCTGTCCAGGCTGAATCCAACCATTCCTTCACTTAAAATATCTCTACAAATAGGACCTGAATGATCCAACAGAGGCCGCATTAATAATTCCTGCATTGTCGTTTGTGAAAAATATCAATAATACTAAAATGAGTGATGCTTATATCTTTTTTGGTGGATTTTTGTCACTAAGATGAAGAAGTAATTAGCACAAAATGAAGCGAGCACTACCATATCTTCTCTTTGCACAATGTGTGTAATAACATCAGTGTTTGGGATAAGTCCTTGCCTCCCGCGGAATAGTTGGTTTGTATTAAGAATTTTCGAGTAACAATCTAAAAAATGGGGACTCATCCAAGAGCCAGGTCTCTTGAAATAGTCAAAGTCTTTTGATCAACCCAGACTTCATTTACTTGGAAAATCCTTTGGCTATTTTTTTATCAATGTAAACAAGAAAGGTTATTAGAAGAAGTAGTACGAGAACAAGAGGCAGATAGAAGGAAAGAGGAAACATATATTATGAAACTAATGGCTTCAAGTAGTTGCGATTATCCGAAAATAGGTAAAATACCTTGAGTCCAAATGTGGTAGAGCTGCGTTCATAGTCTTGAAGAACTCAGACTGAACCGGGCTTGAGAAAAATAACTTGTTGGTACTGCATGTTTTTGTTCTGGTAAACAACTATTGCTGAAGAGAATTTCTGAAACAGCTTCTTCTTTCCTTCCGCGATTTCTTTTATTTTGCATTCAACTTCAAAGTCTTGTAGAAGTTTATATAATCCTGGATCGTCAAGTGGAGTTCCAAATCTGTTTTCTGGTTGACCAGAGTTGATGTTGAAAGTCCTAAGAGGGCTATTGCTATATAGAAACGGAGTTTTCTGATTCGATAACAGTGGATACTTGCCACTAGAATTAACATTATTTGTGGGACCAGCAGGCAGTGAAAGACTTGTGTTATTGCAACTAGTCATTTGATGTGGAAGTGTATCATGTAGACCAGCAGTTATAACATATATTGAAAGAGGGAATATTATGTTCAACATTGATTCCTGTTGAACAACTATATCCCGCTTGGGTATTATTTGTAACAGCCTTGTTACTCTGATATTCTGCATGTTCATAGATATGGCTAGCTACAACTGTAGGAACTAGCGGGTCAGGTGGTATTTCTGCTTGATCTTCTGAGCAATATAATGAATTAGCTGTTGAAAGATGGCTCAAAATGAGTTTAAACTACTATGTTTGAGTAGTACAGAAAGAAAAAATGTTAGTTGTTTTGATGAACAAACAAAACAGTAGTATTGCCTTTATTAGATGAGATAAATTTCCACTGAGTTATGCTGAATTTTTCTTGTATGCATTGTAGAAGTTCTTTTCCAATCATTTCCCTCACTGAGTGATCAGTCTTCATTGATTCAAGAATCACTATGTATTCATATTGGACAAAGAATAGGTACATACTTGAATTAGTAAAAAGTGATTTAGTTCTTGCTGGTATAAGCGTAAAAAAGTTACAAAGATGGGTTAAAAAAAGGCAGACCATATGAAGAACGATAAAAACAAATGCTGGAGAAATGATTACCTTGGAAAGTAGTAGAACCACCTAGGCCAGCTTGTGTTTGTTCATCCATTTTGATAACCTCTGTAGTTGTTGATGCACTGAGCAATAGTAGGTCAAAATTTATCTACTTGTCAATATGGAGAGATTCAGACATGCTTTGGATAAGATATTCAACTAATATTTTGTTGTTTTCTTCATCAAAAGTGGCTGGATAAATGTGAGGCCCAGGGAAATCAATGAAATCTATTGAAGAGAGGAATGGTTCTAGGACAGGATGATTTTCAGTTTTCAACTTGCATGAACAAGGATGACTTGTAGTATTGCTGGAGTTCATATTTGGAAGATAATGAAATTTGGTGAGTTCATCACTCTTGTTCTGTTTCGATGGAATTTTGGGGCCAAAGCAACGGTGTGCCTCATCAATGTAGGAATGTATTGTTGGTATAGAATTTGATAGAAATGTTTGCCAGAATTTCCAAGTGCTACGTTCAACTCTTGCCTTTTCCTGATTCATAAAGCAAAAAAGTTTAGAAAAAATAATAATAAATTAGATGGAAAAACATATGAGATTGTTGTTTTATTTTTTCTGCATTGACTAACCTATGCATCATGAACAGAAGGGAACTTTCTATTGATGTAGTGTAGAACTGATTCAGGTAGTTCCAGTTCTATTTCATTCAGTTCATCATTGAATGGGGTCGAAGATATGTGCTTCATACGGCAATGCAAATAATTAAGTTAAAGTTTATTGTTTCCAAAAAATAATTGCAACACAATGACTAAAAGAAGAAGGAGCTTTTCTATTAGTAGCGACTGTCATTCTGCAGTTTAGAAGAAAGAAGAGAATGGAAGTGGTTAATTCTTACTGGCATCCGCCCAAACTGTTTTTCCTCTCCAGGCATTGTATCAAGAGCTAAAAAAGCATTCAGCATAGTTGATGACCACATTGGAAGCCTTGGGAAAATGTTGGAGGGGATCTTGTATTCAGATGTGATTAGGAACTCAAAGTGCATGACCTTAAAAATGTTGCATGAAAGAATGGGCAGCAAAAAAGTCTAATTAGTGAACATTCAATGAAGAGAAAATATATTATGAACGAGTAAATCAAATTAGTGTAATTCAGAAAGAGTTAAAGAAGAAAATTCTTACCACCAATATTAGTTTGCATCCCCCTGGCATGGCTGAGGGGTTGATCATTATGTCTAATTTTCTAATTTGATGAACCAAGAAAGACAGGGCAAAAAGACACCAATTGTATTTGGGAACAGAATCTATGTCCACCAAAGCACTGAAGATTTTTTTGCTGGGTAGTCCCTTTGAGTTAGGTGCAATGAGGATAGAAAGATTCAATAGCAAGAATATCCTAGAGAAAGCTTCTTCAGTTATGGTAGGAGTAATCAGTGAGAATAGTTGCTCTGGAGTTGGAGTAGCTGATTGCAAGAATGTATTCATGAATTGAACTGTTTCATTGGTAGGGATTGTCTGAATTGGTAATCCTCCACATGGAATGCCCTGAATTTTGTGCACAACATCATCTATGAATTTGAATTTAAACCCATTCTTAAGTGCAATGTTGCATGTACTTGTGTTGAACTGGGCAGCTAACTAGTGGAATAAATCATCCACATTCTAGTTGCATGAAATTTGAAGAATAGAACCAAACCCTAGCTTTCGTACTATCATCTTTTGATCGTCAATATGATTTGATATGAAAATCAGGAACATATTAAGATGGTCCAGAATAACTGCCTGAAGTAATTTAATAAAAAGTTCAGAATATTTAGAAAATATGTGCACGGAAATACGATTTCGATTGTACAGATGGAGTTACTTCAAAATCACTGAAAGTATAAGAAAATATGTTAGCAGATTGTTCTTGCTTTCTTCTTTTTATAAATTTTGTCATCACTTAATTCTGCCATATGTAGTTCTTGAATATTCCTCTTCCATAGAAGTGATTCATTTGATGTAGACATCTACAGAAAATGAATAAAGTTTAGTACAAACGCATTGATGGAGGAAAAAGATTCACTTAATACTTAAGTAACAAATGTGCTTAAAAAAGAAACTACAAATGTTATGCCAATCACTTGTGCTTAGGACATTTAGTAGGGAAAAATAAAAAAGTAGAGCATGATAATGGATGCTTTTTTGGAAAGAAAGTTGAACATTATTTGTGTTGGCAACTTTTGATAGAACATTAATGTTGACTATTTCATGGTTATCAAGTTGTTGGCCTTGCCTTGCCTTAATATTTTCATCTTCCATCTGCAATATAATTTGAAAAGAAAAAATAGTTGCAATGTTGAGGGCACTGAGAGCAAATGGTTGGTGCACTAACAGTAAAATGACCGGTCCAACAGTTGTTTGCCTTGATTGTGCATTTAACCATTTACTCATTTTCGTCGAACACCAAGCGTGGAATAAAAATATTTTGCTCTGGTTGTACATCTTCCTATAACTACTCGGGGATGAACTCAAGGTGCATTGGTTGTACATCTTCCTATAAGTAGTTGGGGATGAAGTGAAGAACAGAGCGCTCTTGTAGTAAGATGTTTCTAGCTTGAACTGCTTGGTGATGAACCCAAAATCAAGCAGCATATCAAACTGAAAAACATGAATTGATCTCTGAAATTCCAACCAGAAAAAATGGGCACACCAAGATCTAGTGGATTAGCTCCATGGACCTTTGGCGACTCAATTATGGGATTGTGACCCTCATCCCCAAGGTCCCGGGCGCCTCGGATATTCGCCAGTTCCGCCCAATCACGGTGATTAATGTGATCTTTCGGATCTTGGCCAAAGGGTTCGCCAATAGGGTGACCCTCCTAGCTAACACGATTACCCATTCGAATCAATCCGCCTTCATACAAGGCTAATTCATTCTCGATGGAGTGTTAGTATTCCACGAGGTCCTCCACGAGGTCCATATAAAACGCCATCGCGCGGTCTTCCTAAAGCTAGACTTTCATAAAGCCTACGACACGGTCCATTGGCCATTCCTGCGAGAAGTGCTGCTTCGCAAGGGTTTCGACGATCGTTGGGTGACCCGCGTCATGCTGCTTGTCTCCTGTGGCCGGACTACGGTGAACATCAACGGTGACATTGGGCCCTACTTCCCCACCCTTTGTGGGGTCCGTCAGGGTGACCCCTTCTCACCGTTCTTGTTCAACATGGTGGTCGATGCCCTGGCATCCATCTTGGATAAGGCCAAGGCTGCGGGCCATATCCGTGACTTAGTTCCCCACCTAGTAGGAGGGGGAGGGGTCTCCCTCCTTCAATATGCGGATGATACCATTATAATGGTTGAGGGATCCGCTCTAGATATTACTAACCTGAAGTTCCTCCTCCTGTGCTTCCAACAAATGTCGGGACTAACCATCAACTTCGATAAGAGCGAAGTGATGGTCCTCGGGTTCCCCTTGGAGGAAGCACAGGCTATCACTGACCGACTAAACTGTCGGCTGGGTTCTTTCCCCACGACTTATCTGGGGATCCCCATTAGTGATTCGCGCCTCACTGTGGCTGATCTTCGCCCCACGGTGACCCGTATGCAACATCGCGTTGAGCCCTGGAAAGGGCGTTGGCTGTCAAAGGCGGCTCGCGTGATCCTTATCAACTCTTCGCTTGCTAGCCTCCTTTGGTTTCTCATGAGCTTCTGTAGCCTCCATGAAACCCTGCACCAGGAGATCGCCAAATACCAATCCAGATTCTACTGGGCTGGCGATGGGGATAAGCAGAAGTACCACATGGTCAGCTGGCCAGATATATGCAAACCCAAGGACCAGGGTGGTCTGGGGATTTTGTCCTCCCGGCGCATGAACATTGCCCTCCTGACCCGTTGGCTCTGGCGCATTGCCAATGGAGATGGAGGTCTCTGGCTTACTATAATCCAGAACAAGTACCTGCATGGACAGCCTCTCGCATTTTGTCAGCGCTCTAGCGGCTCCCAGTTTTGGCAAGCCGTCGTCCAGCTGCTGCCTGTTTTGCGCATTGGCACATCCATCTCGTTGGGCACTGGGTCCTCGACCCTGTTCTGGCTTGATAGGTGGCTTGGCGACACCCCCCTAGCCGCTCGATTTCCAGCCCTCTTCGACATCGTTGTTGACCCTCGGGTATCTGTCGAGATGGCCCTTATTGACTTAGGGAGCCTCGCTTTCCGCCGCCCCTTTGGCCCCCTTGAGGTTGAGGCTTGGGATACCCTCCTCCAGGACATCGCCCTCCTCCCTATAGACGTTACCGACTCCCCGGACGCCATCTCTTGGCGACTGGAACGCTCCGGCCGCTTCTCCACCAGATCCCTCTACGCGGCTATCGCCCCATCGACGGCCCCCGAGCCCTTCAGTTTGATTTGGGACATCCACCTACCCCTGAAGATCAGGATTTTCCTGTGGCAATGGATCCGCGGCCGCCTCCCGTCTGGCGTTGAGGTCCTTAAACGCCACGGACCTGGAGATGGTATGTGCCCCATGTGCGGCATGGTAGAGGATGCCAACCACATCTTCTTCTCGTGCCAGATGGCACAGTTCCTTTGGTCCTGTTTCCGTGAAATGGTTGGGGGCCAGTGGTGCAACACCAACGTCCCTGACCTGCTTGCGGAAATTCAGGCCTCACCCCCTCCCTACAGGCATATTAGATGGCTTTGCATGGGGATCCTTGCCTGGACGCTGTGGACTGTTCGCAATAAGCTTGTCATCCAGAAGGTGCCTCTCCGGCGTGCTACTGACTCCATCTTTAAATTGTGTGGGTACTTGCAGCTCTGGCGGCAGCATAGCCGCCCACAGGACCGGGATGTCATCAACACCGTCCTCGCCGACCTTCGATCGATGGCCTTCCACTTGGCGCCCCCGCTCCCCCCGCCACCCCCGGAGCCCGACTAGATGTTGTGTCACTCCCGGCGCGTGTGCCTTTTTGTTTTTTTAGGGGCTTGTTGAGCTGTGCCCTCAGCATTAACCCTCTCTCTACTTATTTGTCTGCAACTTGCGTGTGTGTGTGTTTGTGGTCTTGAACCTTGTTGGATGTTGGCTTGGGCATTTGCTTTATATATAAAGCGGGGCGAAAGCTTTTTTCGGTAATCTACCAGATCTGAGCATATGCAGAGGAGGAACAAAACTTAGACATAAAAGAGGAGGACTATTTAAGAAATTGACCTGATGGATCTTAGGAAAATAGGTCTTCAAGTTGATGCCGATGGTATGGAGGTGGGCGACGTTGGTTTCGAGAGAAATAGAGGCAGGCGAGGGTGCTGTCGAGAGAAAATGGAGGAAATGGGGAAGAGCAAGAGAGGGAAAGTGCGGACACAACTACCAGGCTCCGCCTATTGCGGGGTGGACCCCAGCTGTCGGTTGGACAGGTTAGTATTATTTGGATAGATAAAAACAGGTAACCCTAGAAAAAAATGTAAAGAAAAAAACGTCCTCATCCTCTCTCTACGAGGCACCGCAGGCCGTGCTGGCGACGCGCAAGGCGCGCGCGTGTGTCCGCCGGCTAGGTTTGAGGCAGGAAAGCGGCGGACAAGGGGGGTTGTGGCTACGGCTGGCGAGGATTGAAGGTAGACAACCATCGCCGAAGAAGAAGAGCATCTCCGCCGCGGTACGAGCACCTACTAGGTAAATAAAATATGAAGTGCAGTAGAATTTCTTCAAGATAGTAGTGAAAAAAGATATTCTTCTAGTTAATTTTCTTCCTGTTCCAGATAAATGTGCTCATCTCTGTTTTTGACAAAACTTTGGTTATCCAACAGTTCAATCAACCATGAATCATAATGAACTATCACCTAGTTCAGTTAGCAAACAGGGGAAGAAGAAGAAAAAGAAAGGTGAAGATGGTCTTGAATGTAAGTTAAGATGGTGAAAAATCTTGTTGGATTCTTTGTCTCGTTCATAGTAGTGTCACCATCTTACAGATTGAAAAATATAGACAATAACTCAATCTCTCAAACAGGCTAATGGAATGCCCAAGAAAATGCAAAGGTTGATATCGTTTCCGTAGTCCGAAGTAGAACTAGCACATGACATGTTTGATTGTATTCATTTTTAATTTGAACGAATGGACAATTCTTGAAGCAAAACGAATAGTATCACAAAACATAGTCTAAAATAACTAATATGTAAACAATTTTGTTGTTCTCTATGATTTGTCAGAATTAAATGTGAAACTATTTGTACCGAAAATGATTAAATGGTACTGTTCGCTTATCAGTACATGTTGTGTTATTCTGTACCATATGTCACAGGAAAATTCATTAAAGCATTTTTGATGATTTTCAAATGATGAAGCGAAAAAATGCTAATATTTTTCTGGAACTTGCATGAGAAATCTTCTTGCTATGACAAAGTAGTGAACAGTAGAAATTTTTTCATTGAAGCCTCTGCGTTTTAGATTGAAGCTTGTGTGTGAATTGAACAAAATCATTGGAAGGTTTTGAAAAAAGAAATTTATCTTTTGTTTCAGGTAGATAGTGTCATATCTGGAGAAGCCAAACTTGGGAAACCAGCAAAAAGAAGTACTAGGAAGAAAAATGACGTTGTATCCAAAACTCTAGTTTCTAAAGTTTCAAAGGTTTGAAAATTCATTGTAGCTATTAGTAAGTTTAGAGAAGAACTTACTCTGATGGATGGAAAACAAATTTGCAGGAAAAAGATGATGTTTTCATGGATGAATTTGATCAGTATGTATTGCATAAGTCAATGAGAAAAGAAGTTGAGGTCAGTTTAACAAGTTCTTTGGGATTACCAAAACACAATTTCCATTTTCATGTGCCATTTGACCTTTGATTGATATATATGATGGTCTTTAAAAAACAGGTAATCATAAGCAGTCAGGAAGGTGTAAGCAAAAGTTATGGTGGTTCTTATTGTGGCACTCAGGAAGAAAATACTCATAACCGTGATTTGATTGTAACCGAAGACATTAGTGATACCATTCCTGTAATGGTGGAAGAACTTTGTATTCATGGGTCTGTGAAAGTAAGTTTTATACTCCAGCTAGGAACCTGATAGTGTTTTTTACTGTTTGCTTTATTGTAAATAATTGGAAATGTCCAGATTCATAGTTGTTAAATTAACAAAGAAAATGTAAAAATTGTAGGAAGTTGCTACTAATATTGAACTAGCTGTTGTGAATGAGAGACAGCAGTCAAAGGCTGTTGACAAGGTAAATCATGCCTTTATTGTAATCTTGTATCATAAATTGGACTTATGTTGAGGAATTAAATGCACATTATGTTTGAACGAAAGTGTTCATTTGATGCAGGCTAGTGTTTCTAATAATGGATTCAGTGCAATAGTTTCTACAGCACATACATCAGAACAGTTTTGCGAATAGGTATAGCACACACTTTGAATAAAAATGTAGAAGCAAAGAAAATAGTATATATTTTTCTTGATCTGGTTGGTGCACACAAAAAGTTAGAAAGTTAGCATGATAGGAAATCTGACATAGAATTCTCTGATTGTGTTCTTTTTTTCTTGTAGTTAGTTGATCTTGTTGGGAATTCAAATGCTGAGCATCTATCTGAAAATGAAGATTCTGGTGATGAAATTGGAGCATGCAATGGGAAGGAAGAATATGTATTCCCTACGCCAGATGAATTGGAGAAGTCAAGTACACCCGCTGTTGGCATGGTTTTCTCTATGCTAGATGAGGCAGTCAAATTTGTGAATGTATATGCACAGATGAATGGTTTTGCAATGAAAAAAGGAAGAAACTACAAGCAGAGGAAGATCACTATACAGTGCTTCAAGAGTAGGAAGACACGTGAAATCAACTCGGGTATTAGGAAAAGGAAGAGGAGTGTAATCGAGAGAACAAACTGCCCTATGAATGTGACAGTGAAGCTAAGGGAAGGGAAATGGTTCATTCTCTCTGTTTGTCTGGAACATAACCATAGCTTTGTGAGCACGCCTTCACTCACCAAATTCTTCCTCAGCTATAAACACATGAGTGAAGCAGAAATACTCCTGTCTAAGTTGCTGCAAGAAAATAGGGTGAAACCACGAAGAATTATGAGCATATTTAGGAGGCTGCGTGGTGGGAACTTTGGTAATTTGACATTTTAAATAAAAAATCTCGATAACCTGAAACAGGATGAGCGGATAAAGAAGATGAAGAACACAGATATTGAGTGGACTCGGCAGTATATCAAGAAGTTGCAGCAAGAGAACCCTGGTTTCATCTATAAGATGCAAATAGATGATGACACTGTGCGAAGCATTTTCTGGACAGATGCTCGGTCAAGATTGGACTACAAGTTGTATGGAGAAATCATATCCTTTGACACAACCTATAGCACTAACAAGTACAACATGTCATTTGCATCGATTGTTGGAATCAATGGACATGGACGAACAATAGTGTTTGGTTGGGCGCTGTTGCAAAATGAGAAAGCAGATACTTTCACATGGTTGTTTGAGACTTTTGTAGAAGTCATGCAAGGCCAGAAACCAGGGATAGTCTTGACTGATGAAAGTCGATGTTCCTCGAGTGTTCGGAGATTCTCTCCATAGGTTCTGCATATGGCATGTGCTGAAGAATATGAAGGATAACATGGGTGCATACATGGCTTTGAGGGAAGGAATGGAAGAAGAAATGAAAATTTTATTGATGCAATCTGCCACTGTTGATGAGTTGAAAATTGGCAAGAGTTTTGTGCGAAGTATGACTGTGCAGAGCAAGATCATATTAACAGGATGTGGGAAATCCGTGCCCATTTGCAACTCATCAACAGTGGCAGATTTGGATTCATATGTTTCATGCTATGGTTAGGTTTACCTTAATTCTTCTTTCGTATTTGCGGATGCTTGCGAGGGGGCTTAATCATAAGTGGGATGCTTGTCCAAGGAAGGGCAGTACCCAAGCACCGGTCCACCCACATATCAAATTATCAAAGTAATGAACGCGAATCATATGAGCATGATGAAAACTAGCTTGACGATAATTCCCATGTGTCCTCGGGAGCGCTTTCCTTTATATAAGAGTTTGTCCAGGCTTGTCCTTTGCTACAAAAAGGATTGGGCCACCTTGATGCACCTTGTTTACTTTTGTTATTGGTTACCCGTTACGAATTACCTTATCACAAAACTATCTGTTACCGATAATTTCAGTGCTTGTAGAGAATACCTTACTGAAAACTTCTTGTCATTTCCTTCTGCTCCTCATTGGGTTCAACACTCTTACTTATCTAAAGGACTACGATAGATCCCCTATACTTGTGGGTCATCAAGACTCTTTTCTGGCGCCGTTGCCGGGGAGTGAAACGCCTTTGATAGGTGCAATTTGGTAAGGAAAAATTTATATAGTGTGCTGAAATTTACTGTCACTTGTTAATATGGAAAATAATCCTGTGAGGGGCTTGTTTAGGGTATCTTCACCCGGACCAGTAGAGCAAAGAGTTTCTCCTCAACCTACTGAACCTACTGAAAATGTTTACCTTGAAATTCTTTCGAGTATGATAGAGAAACTGCTAGCAAATCCTTTTATAGGAGATGGGACATTACATCCTGATATGCACCTAATCTATGTGGATGAAGTTTGTGGATTATTTAAGCTTGCAGGTCTGCCAGAGGATGTTATCAAGAAGAAGGTCTTCCCTTTATCTTTGAAGGGAAAGGCATTGACATGGTTTAGGCTATGTGATGATATTGGATCATAGAACTACAACCGATTGAAATTGGAATTTCATCAGAAGTATTATCCTATGCTTCTGGTTCATCGTGATCATAATTATATATATAATTTTTGGCCCTGCGAAGGAGAAAGTATCTCTCAAGCTTGGGGGAGGCTTAATTTAATGTTATATTCATGCCCCAATCATGAGCTCTCAAGAGAAATTATTATTCAAAAAATTTATGCTCGGCTTTGTCTTAATAATCGCTCCATGCTTGATACTTCTTGTATTGATTCTTTTATGACGAAGACTACTGAATTCAGATGGGATTTATTGGAAAGAATTAAACGCAACTCTAAAGATTGGGAACTCGACGAAGGTAAGGAGTTAGGTATAACACCTAAGTTTGATTGTGTTAAATCTTTTATGGATACCGATGCTTTTCATGAATTTAACACTAAATATGGACTTGACTTTGAGATAGTAGCTTCTTTCTATGAATCATTTTCTACTTATGTTGATCTCCCGAAGGAGAAGTGGTTTAAATATCATCCTCCCGTTGAAGTAAAAGTAGTCAAACCTATTAAAGTTGAAGAAAAGACTATCACTTATAATATTGATCCTATTATTCCAACCACTTATATTTAGAAACCACCTTTCCCTGTTAGAATAAAGGATCATGCTAAAGCTTCAACTGTGGTTCGTAAGAGTAATGCTAGAACACCTACACCCTCTGAGCAAATTAAAGTTGAACCTAGTATTGCTATGGTTAAGGATCTCTTGGTCAATAATATTGATGGCCA
This sequence comes from Triticum urartu, assembly GCF_056163025.1. Taxonomy (NCBI): domain Eukaryota; kingdom Viridiplantae; phylum Streptophyta; class Magnoliopsida; order Poales; family Poaceae; genus Triticum; species Triticum urartu. The sequence goes on from NC_141874.1 coordinate 280,227,252, forward strand.
TGTTATTTACTTCTGTGATGAAGCTGCTAGAATTGCTAGACCCGATACTAAAAATAAACATAGACCTGTTATTGTCATGCCTGTCGTTTCTGTTAAAATAGGAGATCATTCCTATCATGGCTTATGTGACATGGGTGCTAGTGCGAGTGCAATACCTCATTCCTTATACGAAGAAATTATGCATGACATTGCACCTGCTGAGATAGAAGGTATTGGTGTTACAATTAAGATTGCCAATAGAGATACTATTTCACCAATTGGGATTGTTAGAGATGTTGAAGTCTTGTGTGGTAAAGTTAAATATCCTACTGATTTTCTTGTTCTTGGTTCCCCACAAGATGACTTTTGTCCAATTATATTTGGTACACCGTTCTTGAATACTGTTAATGCTAAGATAGACTGCAAAAAGGATATTGTTACTGTTGGTTTAGGGGATATGTCTCATGATTTTAATTTTGCTAAATTTCGTAGGCAACCCCATGATAAAGAATTGGCTAGTAAAGATGAAATTATTGGTCTTTCTTCTATTGTCGTGCCTCCTAATGATCCTTTAGAACAATATTTGCTAGACCATGAAAATGATATGTTTATGAATGGAAGAAGGGAAATAGATGGAGTATTCTTTAAACAGGGACCTATTTTGAAACACAACTTGCCTATTGAAATTCTAGGGGATCCTCCTCCACCCAAGGGTGATCCCGTGTTTGAGCTTAAACCATTACCTGATACTCTTGAATATGCTTATCTTGATGAAAAGAAGATATATCCTGTTATTATTAGTGCTAACCTTTCAGAGCAGGAAGAAGAGAAATTATTGAAAACTCTGAAGAAGCACCGTGCTGCTATTGGATATACTCTTGATGATCTTAAGGGCATTAGTCCCACTCTATGCGAGCACAAAATAAAATTGGAGAAAGATGCTAAACCAGTTGTTGATCACCAACGACAGTTAAATCCTAAGTTGAAAGAAGTGGTAAGAAATGAAATACTAAAGCTTCTGGAGGCAGGTATAATTTATCATGTTGCTGATAGTCAGTGGGTAAGTCATGTCCATGGTGTCCCTAAGAAGGGAGGTATTACTGTTGTTCCTAATGATAAAGACGAATTGATCCCACAAAGAATTGTTACAGATTATAGAATGGTAATTGATTTCCACAAATTAAATAAAGCTACTAGAAAGGATCATTGCCCTTTAACTTTTATTGATCAAATGCTAGAAAGATTATCCAAACATACACATTTTTGCTTTCTAGACAGTTATTATAGTTTCTCTCAAATACCTGTGTCGAAAGAGGATCAGGAAAAGACCACTTTTACTTGTCCTTTCGGTACCTTTGTTTATAGACGTATGCCTTTTGGTTTATGTAATGCACCTGCTACCTTTCAAAGATGTATGACTGCTATATTCTCTGACTTTTGTGAAAAGATTGTTGAGGTTTTCATGGATGATTTCTCCGTGTATGGAACTCCTTTTGATGACTGCTTTAGCAACCTTGATCGAGTTTTGCAGAGATGTGAAGAAACTAATATTGTCTTGAATTGGGAGTAGTGCCACTTTATGGTTAATGAAGGTATTGTCTTGGGGCATACAATTTCTAAAAGAGGTATTGAAGTTGATAAAGCTAAAGTTGATGCTATTAAAAAGATGTCGTGTCCCAAGGACATTAAAGGTATAATAAGTTTCCTTGATCATGCCGGTTTTTTAGGAGGTTTATTGAAGACTTCTCAAAAATTTCTAGGCCTCTGACTAATCTCTTACAAAAAGATGTTCCTTTTGTCTTTGATGATGATTGTGTTGAAGCATTTGAAATACATAAGAAAGCCTTGATTTCTGCACCTATAGTTCAGCCATCAGATTGGAATTTACCCTTTGAAATTATGTGTGATGCTAGTGATTATGCTGTAGGTGTTGTTCTAGGACAAAGAGTTGATAAGAAATTAAATGTTATACAATATGCTAGTAAAACTCTAGACAGTGCCCGGAGAAATTATGCTACTACTAAAAAAGAATTTTTGGCAGTTGTATTTGCTTGTGATAAGTTCAGACCTTATATTGTTGATTCTAAAGTAACTGTTCACACTGATCATGCTGCTATTAAATATCTTACGGGAAAGAAAGATGCTAAACCTAGACTTATTAGATGGGTTCTCTTGCTACAAGAATTTGATTTGCATATTATTGATAGAAAGGGAGCTGAGAACCCCGTTGCAGACAACATGTCTAGGTTAGAGAATGTTCTCGATGACCCACTCCCTATTGATGATAGTTTTCCTGATGAACAATTAGATGTCATAAATGCTTCTCGTACTGCTCCATGGTATGCCAATTATGCTAATTACATTGGTGCTAAATTTATACCACCTAGTTTCACATACCATCAAAAGAAAAAGTTTTTCTATGATTTAAGACATTACTTCTGGGATGGCCCACACCTTTATAAAGAAGGAGTAGATGGTGTTATTAGACGTTGTGTACCTGAGCATGAATAAGAAAAGATCCTACGCAAGTGTCACTCCGAGGCTTATGGAGGACACCACGCTGGAGATAGAACTGCACATAAGGTATTGCAATCCGGTTTTATTGGCCTACTCTTTTCAAAGATGCCCGTAAGTTTGTCTTGTCTTGTGATGAATGTTAAAGAATTGGTAATATTAGTAGACGGCAAGAAATGCCTATGAACTATTCACTTACTATTGAATCATTTGATGTTTGGGGCTTTGATTATATGGGACCGTTTCCTTCCTCTAATGGGTATACACATAATTTAGTTGTTGTTGATTACGTTACTAAGTGGGTAGAAGCTATTCTAACTAGTAGTGCTGATCATAACACCTCTATTAAGATGCTTAAAGAAGTTATTTTTCCTAGGTTTGGAGTCCCTAGATACTTAATGACTGATGGCGGTTCACATTTTATTCATGGTGCTTTTCGTAAATGCTTGCTACGTATGATGTTAATCATAGAATTGCATCTCCGTACCACCCACAGTCTATTGGTCAAGTAGAACTGAGTAATAGAGAGATTAAATTAATTTTGCAAAAGATTGTTAATAGATCTAGAAAAAATTGGTCCAAGAAACTTGATGATGCATTATGGGCCTATAGAACTGCATATAAAAATCCTATGGGTATGTCTTCGTATAAAATGCATGTCACTTACCTCTCGAACTAGAACATAAGGCATATTGGGCCATTAAAGAGCTCAATTATGATTTCAAACTTGCTGGTGAGAAGAGACTATTTGACATTAGCTCACTTGATGAGTGGAGAACCCAGGCCTATGAGAATGCCAAGCTGTTTAAAGAAAAAGTTAAAAGATGGCATGACAAAAGGATACAAAAGCGCGAGTTTAATGTAGGTGATTATGTTTTGTTATACAACTATCGTTTAAGATTTTTTGCAGGAAAACTCCTCTCTAAATGGTAATTTCCTTACGTTATCGAGGAGGTCTGTCATTCCGGTGCCATAAAAATCAACAACTTCGAAGGCACAAATCCGAAGGTGGTGAACGATCAAAGAATCAAACATTATATCTCGGGTAATCCCATAAATGTTGAAACCAATGTTATTGATACCGTAACCCCAGAGGAGTACATAAGGGACACTTTCTAGAATGTTTCAGACTCCGAAAAGGAATAGGTATGTTGTACGGTAAGTAAACTGACACCAAAACAGTTCTAATAACATTTTTTCTTCGTTTTGGAATATTTAAGAAAATAGGAAAATAAGAAGTAGTCCGAAAGGGACATGAGGCATCCACGAGGGTGGAGGGCGCGCCCTACCCCCCTGGGCGCGCCCCCTGCCTCGTGGGCACCTCGTGTGCCCTTTGGACTCCGTTTTCTTGCACATACTTCTTTTGGTCGGCAAAAATTCATTATATAATCTCCCGAAGGTTTTGACCACCATACCACGCAAATATCTCATGCTTTTGTTACGAGCTGTTTTTTCTGACAGATCTAGATCACCATGACGTCTTCAACCGCCCCCAAGGACAAATTTTTCAAGAAGGTCATCAACCCCTACCTCACGGAGGTGCTGAAACACCCTCAAACCATTGAGATGCATGAGGAGGTGCTGCACATTCACGATGTTGAGGGACCAAGGAGGACCGGAAGCGTGGAGACAAGACTCGAAGCAAATGGAGCAACAAGTTTTCAAGTGCCAGGGGATGGTGGAACACGGACTCAACGCCAACCACATGATGATCGCGGAGTTCACCAACAACCACAAGCTGGATGCCAAGAACATTGGGGAGACCATCTTCAAGCTTCAAGAGAAAATCGAGCACCTCCAAGCCCAGATCTATGACCTGCAAAACCAAAAAGTGTGAGTATGAATATAGATTCAAGAGGATGAGTTTGGTTGCAGATTTGAGGATCCCAAAGACTCGATCATCCTTCTATGATGGTGAGCCTATGCCTTGGAAGATGGGCGACAAGGCTACATCATCAACAACTCCATCATCACCACCCCGAAGAAAGAGACATAAATACATGGGTATGGGCACTGCCCTTGGAAACTTCCAAGCTTAGGGGAGGTGCCCCGGTATCATATCACCATCACACTTCTATCTTTACCTTTTTCTTAGTTCGATCCTTTTGGTTATATCTTGATCTAGTAGAATAAAGTTTAGTATGATCTAGCTTTGAGTTTTGTGTTGATCCTTATCTATGTAATCGAGTCTGTGAGCTATATATAATAAAGATTAGTCTTAAGTCGAGGGCTTGGTTATCTTGCTATGATCTTGAGGGAGTAAAAGAAAAAAAGAATAAAAAGAAATAAAGAGATCATTTTGATCTTATGGAGAGTAATGACTTCACATATAAAGAGTATGATGAATAAAAGTTGTTGAGAGCTGACAAACATAGTTTTGGTCATCGTTGCAATTAATAGGAAGTAATAAAGAAAGAGAGGTTTTCAGATATAAATATACTATCTTGGACATCTTTTATAATTGTGTGCACTCATTAAAATATGACATGCTAAAAAGTTTATGTTGGACAAGGAAGACAACGTAATGGGTTATGTTTTCTTATATCCGAAATAAATTATATTGTCATGGATCATCCAACATGTTGAGCTTGCCTTTCCCCCTCATTCTAGCCAAATTATTTGCACCAAGTAGAGATACTACTTGTGCTTCCAAATATCCTTAAACCCAGTTTTGCCATGAGAGTCCACCATATCTACCTATGGATTGAATAAGATCCTTCAAGTAAGTTGTCATTGCTGCAAGCAATAAAAATTGCTCTCTAAATATGTACGATCTATTAGTGTGGAGAAAATAAACTTTATACGAGCTTGTGATATGGAAGAAATAAAAGCGACGGACTGCATAATAAAGGTCCCTATCACAAATGGCAATATAAAGTGACGTTCTTTTACATTATGATTTTGTGCATCCAACCATAAAAGCACATGACAACCTCTGCTTCCCTCTGCGAAGGGCCTATCTTTTATTTTTGTCTTATACCTTATACAAAAGTCATGGTGATCTTCACCGTTCCTTTTTACACTTTATCCTTTGGCAAGCACTATGTGTTGGAAAGATCCTGATATATAACTGGATGTGGGTTTTCATAATAAAGGTCTCTAATGCATATCTTCGACTGAAGTTGCACTCTTGAGCTTAGCTTTGTCAACAATGGCCTTTGATCTATCGAGCTGTGGAAGAAGAAGCGAGAATTCCTAAAATATTGTAGAGATGTTGTTAGGAATCTAGAATGGTTCTTACAAATGAAGTCCAAAAGTTGAAAGAATGGCTACTATCTTGGTATTAAGTTCAGTAGAAGTTGCAAGAAGATATTTCCATGTCGAAGGTGTTGTCCGTATTTTACTACCTCTGAGGTTCCACTCTCAAGGAAAACACCCTTCAATCGACTATCTGCAAGATATAACAAGGTAAAAGATTATCAAAGATGTCAAGAAAGATTTTTGCGGCTAAATAACAGGAAAACTTTTCAGCCACAGGCTTTTTTATGCCCCTGCATACACACAACAATCATCAACTTCCATATACATGGACTTTATTTTCTGACAACATGAGCTTTGTTGTTGTCGCTGTACATGAACTTCTCCTATAACCAACTATTTGACTGTATAGAGCACCTAGTGCAAGAAAAGAAAAATAGCCTCCTTATCTACTAAAAGGTGATGGTTCGTTGGGTCATCTCTGCACAAAATTTATATATCCAGGGCAGAGTGCGCGGAAACGCTAGCTTACAGGCTCTGTCATTAACTTGAGCAACCAGTCCTGCCATCATATGGTACACAATTTATTCAAGCTAGCAATTTCACTTTCAGCCACTTGCTTGGTGGTATTGCATGGCAGGATGTCGCTCCCGCTTCTCACAACTGTCTAGTTGTAGATCTTTACAGGCCTCTCAAATGAATGGCGGTTCTGCGCACAAAATATGAAATTAGGAAAATTCCAAACAACATGCCTGATATTATTGGCAAAAGTTGCAACAATGTGCAGCAAGTACCTGGTTAGCATTATGTGCCTTTCTTGGCGCTATGTCCGGGTGCTCCAGTCCAAGATACTGCTCCCAAGCTCCATACATGTTTATCTAAACAAGTTTATACAATTGAAATCAAATTAAGCGCTACAAAAGTTGCTTCATCAAGTAGATACCTGGCATCATAGTACCTGAAATCTCGTGGCTACAGTGTCAGAATCTTCAAAATAGTCTGGGCAACCAAGGGATATGTACGCAAATTTCCACCGTTCAAATAGAACATTTGTTAGCACCGGCCAAGTACATTTTAATCAATGTTTGCACTAGGTGTCAGCTCCACATACAAAATGCAAGATAAACACGCCTCGGAGAAATAAAAAGATAGTATGTATCATGTTTAAAGCAGCCCAACAACTTCAAATGGACAAAGACTAATTTTCTAGAGATTATTGCCAAGCTTAGACCAATGCAGACAATTAATTATATGCATTGTGGATGATGTGTCATGCAGATAAGCAACTCATGTCCTAGCCCAAGGGAGTTGTCGCCAGTTGGGATGGACCCCCGCTATCTTCCAATAAGTATTAATACTTCCTCCATCCTAAAATAAGTGCCTCAATTTTGTACTAACTTTAGTACAAAGTTGTACTAAGGTTAAGACACTTATTTTGGGACGGAAGGAGTACCTTTCCAATTAGGTTAACACCAATTTAGAGAAGCATAATTTAGTTATTTATTTTAGATTGTTAGACTTCGAAACACAGAGGGTCCCTTTGATGAAATTAAGAACCTCCACTATATCCCCCATCACCTAAGAATTCATGAACCAAGGTTTGTGACAGTATGCGTCGGAATATTTAAAGTTCCACATCGAAATATATAGGCGATAAGCCGCTAACGAAAAACATACCAGAAAAAAGAAAAAGCTTACGCTTTTCATAATCATTTTATGAGCGCTAACCAAAATTTGATAGCTAACTGTGTTTCTTAAGCGCCGAGTGAGACCTTGGGCTATAAATGCCAACTCGGATATTTGATGTTTGACTGGTGTTAAATATTCTAACTAGTAAGCATACACATATCTCAATAACATCACATCTAACGAAGATTGGGCGGCGGACACAGATGCACTATGCCGCTATAGCAAAAAAATAAAACCACATATTTATATACATCGCAATATATGCTGCAGAGACCATGGAAAAATCCTCTTTACCTTGGAGAAATCCCCATCTGAGACCTTAAGCTTTTTCTGTAAACGTCCTTTAATAGAAGATAAGGTCTCATCCTCACGAATAACCATAAAGAAAGGTTCTCCAAAATTCTAAACTTGCTGTGGAAATCAGGATAAATATCAAGCATGTGGTTAACTAGAGATCCAAATATGCTATCAGAAGCAGACCAAGGAAATCTTTCTTAGCAATAATTGCCTTGCCCCCAATTCCATCATTTATGCTGGATGGTGGGCAGAACACAACAATGTCAAATATTGGAGTATTAGAGACACAGCTAAGCATTTCTTTCAGTGAACGACAAAGTAACTTAAAACCAAATGTGGTACAATGACTAAAAGTTCGTCCAACTGCATTTGAGGAACTACTCACAACCAGGCTGTATTTTTTGTGTTTTACAGAACACAACCAATAGCATAATTGGTTTGATGCCAAAAGTTGGCATGCCAAATTTTGGCACTAATATTGGCTAGAGATTGGTTGATTGCTAATTTTCAGAGAGGATTTTTTGTTCAAGGCATATACACAAACAGCTTGTGTGCACTACTAGTAGAAGAGAGGGCAGCTCGACGCGGACACCCTGAGCGTGGGGGCAGAGTCGAAGGCGACAGTAGCATGGAGGAAGAGGGGCAGCAGTAGTATGGAGGAAGAGGGTCGGCGGGAGCATGGAGGAAGAGAGGCGGTAGTGATGACTAGGTGGTGTGCGGCGGCTTTGTTCCGCACAATGGAGCCGGGAGGCCGGCCGGGAGGAGGATGGTGGCAGTGCAGGGTGGCGTGGGCGGCTCTCATGCCGGCGGTGGAGGGAAGAAAGTGAGCACAGGGTGTGACGCCCCCGATTTAATCGTACACTAATCATACACGCAAACGTGTACGATCAAGATCAGGGACTCACATGAAGATATCACAACACAACTCTAGAAATAAAATAAGTCATACAAGCATCATATTACAAGCCAGGGGCCTCGAGGGCTCGAATACAAGAGCTCGATCATAGACGAGTCAGCGGAAGCAACAATATCTGAGTACAGATATAAGTTAAACTAGTTTGCCTTAAGAAGGCTAGGACAAACTGGGATACAGATCGAAAGAGGTGCAGGCCTCCTGCCTGGGATCCTCCTAAACTACTCATGGTCGTCGTGAGAGGGCTGCACGTAGTAGTAGGCACCTCCCGAGTAGTAGTAGTCGTCATCGACGGTGGCGTCTGGCTCCTGGGCTCCAACGTCTGGTCGCAGCAATCGGGTATAGGAAGGGGAAAAAGGGGGAGAAAAGCAACCGTGAGTACTCATCCAAAGTACTCGCAAGCAAGGAGCTACACTACATATGTATGCATTGGTATCAAATGGAATAAGGGTATCATATGTGGACTGAACTGCAGAATGCCGGAATAAGAGGGGGATAGCTAGTCCTTTCGAAGACTACGCTTCTGGTAACCTCCATCTTGCAGAACGAGAAGAGAGTAGATGGTAAGTTCACCAAACAGCATCGCATAGCATAATCCTAACCGATGATCCTCCCCTCGTCGCCCTGTGAGAGAGCGACCACCGGTTGTATCTGGCACTTGGAAGGTTATGTTTTATTAAGTATCCGGTTCTAGTTGTCATAAGGTCAAGGTACAACTCCAAGTCGTCCTGTTACTGAAAATCACGACTATTTGAATAGATTAACTTCCCTGCAGGGTGCACAACATTTCCCAACACGCTCGATCCCCTTTGTCCGGACACACTTTTCTGGGTCATGCCCGGCCTCGGAAGATCAACACGTCGTAGCCCTACCTAGGCACAACAAAGAGGTCAGCATGCCGGTCTAAATCCTAAGCGCGCAGGGGTCTGGGCCCATCGCCCATTGCACACCTGCACGTTACGTACGCCGCCGGTGAGCAGACCTAGCAACCTCCATTACAAAGGAAGTTGCGTTACGCGGTCCAACCCGGCGCGCGCCGCTCAGTCGCTGACGTCATGAAGGCTTCGGCTGATACCACGACGTCGAGTGCCCATAACTGTCCCCGCGTAGATGGTTAGTGCGTATAGGCCAGTGGCCAGACTCAGATCAAATACCAAGATCTCGTTAAACGTGTTATCTTGAAATAACCGCGAACGCCGACCACGGCCAGGCCCACCTCTCTACTAGGTGGTCTCAACCTGCCCCGTCGCTCCGCCACAAAGTAACAGTCGGGGGCCGTCGGGAACCCAGGCCCACCACTACCTGGGTGGAACCACCTGCCCCTTCAGCCCCCATCTCCAAACAGTATCATAGGTAATGTAATATTGTAAAGTATATAGTATATGCCCGTGATCACCTCCCGAAGTGATCACGGCCTAGTAGTATAGCATGACAGACGGACAAGAGTGTAGGGCCACTGATGGAACACTAGCATCCTATACTAAGTAGAAGGATAGCAGGTAAAGGTAACAACAGTAGTAGCAAGGACGGGCTATGCAGCAGTATAGGATTAACTGAAAGCAGTAACATGCTACACCACTCTAATGCAAGCACTATAGAAAAGAATAGGCGATATCTGGTGATCAAGGGGGGGGGGCTTGCCTAGTTGCTCTGGCAAGGAGGGGTCGTCTTCGATGTAGTCGAATACACAGACATCGGCAGCGGTCTCGGTGTCTAGCGAGAGAAGAGGGGGAAGAAGCAATAAATATTTAAGCAAACAGATGCATAGCGATGCATGATATGACAAGTATCGGTGCTAGGGGTGCCCTAACGTGGTATGAGGTGATACCGGCGAAGGGGGAAAACATCCGGGAAAGTATCCCCAGTGTTTCGTGTTTTCGGGCAGAGGAGCCGGAGGGGGAAAGTTGCAAGCTCAATAGGTTAGGGATGCGTTGCGGACGAACAGGCTGCGTATCCGGGTTTGTCTCGTCGTTCTGAGCAACTTTCATGTACGAAGTTTTTTCATCCGAGCTATAGATTATTTTATATTAATTTTAAAAGATTTAAATCATTTTTAGGATTTATTTAATTATTTAAAACAACATTATCCAGAACAGTGTTTGCTGACGTCAACATGACATCAGCAGTCAACGTTGACCGTTGACCTGGTCAACCTGACGTGTGGGTCCAGTGGGACCCACCTGTCATTCTCTACTTAGCCTAATTAGGGTTTAGGTTAACTAACTAAGATTAATTAGTTGTTTTAGTTTAATTAATCAAAATTAATTAAGTTAATTAATTCTTTAATTAATCCTCTAATTAATTAATTAATTAATTTAATTAATAATTTTTATTTATTATTTTTTAATCCTTAAAAAAACGTTCTGGGCATTGGGGCCCATCTGTCATAGGCCCGAGGGGGGCCATAGTGGATTCGGCGTTAGCGGGCGCCGGCACGCCCAGGTTAACAGGAGGCCGGGCGCCAGCCACGGGCATGGCGACGCCGGCCGCCTGAGGCGACAGGGGCAAGGCCAAGGCGAGGCGGGTTGGTCCAACCAGAGGTGGGGGGATGGGGCGGCGCGCGGTCGTAGGGGAGCAGCGACGCAGCTGTTGGGGGCTGCGGGCATGGGTGGCGGATGCGGCGCACAACATGGAGCGATGGTGAGCGAAACCGAGCGGCGAGGGCAGTGGTTAGGCACGGGCGGAGCGGTGGTGACCAAAGTGTGTGGCGATGGAGCGACAGGGGGGCGACGGCGTGGCCGTCACGGTGGTGTGCGCGCGCGCGTGGACAAGCGGCCAGAGTGGACGACGAGTGCGGGGAGATGAGGAGAGGTCGGGGGCCTCACCGGGGTTGGAGGGGACTGGGCAGCGGGGCTCGTGGTGGGTGACGGGGAAGCGCGACGGAGAGGGGAGGCAGTCCGGTGAGGTGGTCCTGGTCGACGGCGAGGCGAGGTCGCGGCTTCAGGCGGGCTTGCGCGAGGGAGAGGAGGGGCGAGAAGGCAACATCGACGGCAGGCGACGACGATCCAGGGCGGTGGCGTCGGTGTTGACGGGGTGACGGGGTCAACGGGGTGGTCGCCCCAATCCCGATCTGGATCGGGGGAGTGAGAGGAGAGTGGGAGGAGTGGGGATCTGGTGGTGGTTAGGGTTCGGGGATGTGGCCTTGTAGGCCAGAGAGAGGGGGGGCTGGGCTGGTTGGCCGGGACATGGCCCAGTTGGGCCGGGGGCTGCTGGGCTGGAGCCCAGTGAGGGTGTTTGCTTTTTACTTTTCTTTGTTTTCGGTTTTGTATTTTCCTTTTTTTCATTTATTTAATTTTCTGTTTTTTATTTAGTCCCAGCTATCAAATAAATTTTGTTGAATACAAAACTTGCCACATAAATATCGGGTCATATAATGGAGCAGCACGCAAAGTTTCAAAACATTTTAAAAGGGATAAATATTTGTTTATCTTTAAATGGTTAATTTAAATGTTGTTTGCTCCTGTTTTAAATATCATAGAGGCCTATCAACATTCCCAATAATGTTGCTTGATGTTTGTTAATCGGTTAGTGAATACTTACAACCCTTTGAACATTTTTAATTCACTGTTTTATGAAATTATAATTTGACTTGTTATTCGAATTTGAATTTGATCTCAGTTTGAAACAAGTGAGGTTGATCAATAGTTTAATTATGATTACCTGGCATGATTAGCAAAGGGTTACTGTAGCTTAATTACCCGGGCGTCACACAGGGGAGGGCCACAGGTGGGGGAACATGCATCGAGTCACCGATCTGGGGAGGCACTGGAGGGAAGAAGGCCACGATGGGAGAGGAGGAAGGTCGCAGCGGCAGAGGAAGAAGGTCGCGGCGGCCGAGGAGGATGGATGCGTCTGCCGTCGGTGGTCGAGGAGCGGTGGCGTGGGCGTCGTCGGAAGCTGTGGCGGGTGGAGGGGAATGGGAACCTTGGCGGCGACCTGGGACGATGCGGGGGTGGCGGCGAGCCGGGAGGAGGAGGCCGCGCGCGGGAAGGAGGAGGCGGCGGAGCTCGCGAGTGAGGCGGCGGCTTCGGTGGCCAGCAGCGGGTGGGCGTTGGGGTCGGGTGGCCGGTTGTAGGAGGTGCGTCTGGGTCGGGGGTGGCGGCGGGAGGTGGTCGAGGGACTCGAAAGTGTGGGAGGTGGGGTGGGGGTTGGGCATGGGCCGATCGTTTTTTTTCGGGAGTTTGGAAACGTCCCATCGGGCCTGTATAAGGGTTGGCTGTGATCCAAATAGTTATTCTAATCCTGGGATTAGAATAGTGTTGTCCTATATATATATATTGGATGTGGGTTTTCATAAAGCATTATTGTTGACGTTACCCTTGAGATAAAAGGTTGGGAGGCAAAAGTATAAGCCCCTATCTTTCTCTGTGTCCAATTAAAACTTCATACGCATAAGTATTGCGTGAGTGTTAGCAATTGTGAAAGACTAAATGATAGTTGAGTATGTGGACTTGCTGAAGAGCTCTTATATTGACTCTTTCTGATGTTCTAATAAATTGCAATTGCTTCAATGACTGAGATTACAGTTTGTTAGTTGGAGTTTCTGATTCATACTTGACATTGTGAATAGATTGTTACTTTATCATAAGAAATCATATGACAATATATATATATATATATGTTGCTATTCTAAGAATGATTATGATGCCCTCATGTCCGTATTTTATTTTATCGACACCTCTATGTCTAAACATGTGGACATATTTTTCGATATCGGCTTCCGCTTGAGGACAAGCGAGGTCTAAGCTTGGGGGAGTTGATACGTCCATTTTGCATCATGCTTTTATATCGATCCTTATTGCATTATGGGCTGTTATTACACATTATGTCACAATACTTATGCCTTTTCTCTCTTATTTTACATGGTTTACATGAAGAGGGGGAATGCTGGCAGCTGGAATTCTAGGCTGGAAAAGGAGCAAATATTATAGACCTATTTTGCACAACTCCAAAAATCCTGAAACTCCACGAAAGTCAGTTTTGGAATATATTAAAAATATTGGGCGAAGAAAGCACCAGAGGGGGCCACCCACTGTCCACGAGGGTGGAGGGCGTGCCCTACCCCCCTGAGCGCGCCCCCTGCCTCGTGGGCCACCTGGAAGCCCCCTGTCGGTGTCAAAGCCGGCGGATCTCGGGTAGGGGGTCCCGAACTGTGCGTCTAGGCTGGATGGTAACAGGAGGCAGGGGACACAATGTTTTACCCAGGTTCGGGCCCTCTTGATGGAGGTAAAACCCTACGTCCTGCTTGATTAATATTGATGATATGGATAGTACAAGAGTAGATCTACCACGAGATCAGAGAGGCTAAACCCTAGAAGCTAGCCTATGGTATGATTGTATGTTGTGGTTGTTGTTGTCCTACAGACTAAAACCCTCTTCGGTTTATATAGACACCGGAGAGGGTTAGGGTTACATAAGGTCGGTTACAAAGGAGGAGATATCCATATCCGTATTGCCTAGCTTGCCTTCCACGCCAAGTAGAGTCCCATCCGGACACGAGACGAAGTCTTCAATCTTGTATCTTCATAGTCTAACAATCCGGCCAATGGAGATAGTCCAGCTGTTCGGAGACCCCCTAATCCAGGACTCCCTCAGTAGCCCCTGAACAAGGCTTCAATGACGATGAGTCCGGCGCACAGTACTGTCTTCGGCATTGCAAGGTGGGTTCCTTCTCCGAATACATCACAGAAGAATTTGAATACGAGGATAGCTCCGACCCTGCAAAATAAGTTCCACATTCCACCGTAGAGAGAATAATATTTTCGCAGATCTAATTTGCTGACTTGTCTTAATAGTATGACGTCATGTCATGGCCCAGTGATTATTCGAACCGTTCCCTTTAACCAGCCCCGCACATAACGCGAGGCAGTTTTTTGACACATGCATGGGTAACCCAACCGCGCCATCAATTGCGGCGCTTGGGGGATAAGCGAGTTTTACCAGGCAAGTGGGGACGCTTAGCTTCGTCCGCCCATATAAAGGGATAAGGATTCACCTTTCTATCCACGCCTTCTTCCTCCTTTTCTCATCCGTTTTTGCACACTCGAGCTCTAGTGCCCAAGCCCACACTTCCCACCTCAACCTTCTCCAACCATGTCCGGAGCAGGAGGTAGGTGGATGGTTTCCTCCGTCACGGAGGGAGACATCAAGAAACTGAGGAGAGCCGGATACCTGCCCGACGACATCGCGCACCGGCTCCCAGATGAGGGGCAGCTCATCCCCACCCCCAGGCCCCACGAGAGGGTAGTATTCCTCACCCATTTCCTCCGTGGACTGGGATTCCCTCTCCATCCATTCGTCTGAGGGCTCATGTTCTATTACGGCCTGGATTTCCACGATCTGGCCCAGAACTTCATCCTCAACATCTCGGCGTTTATCGTCGTGTGCGAGGCCTTCCTCCACATCCAGCCCCACTTTGGCTTATGGCTGAAGACCTTCAATGTCAAGTCAAAGGTGGTGGGCGGCCGCCAGGCGGAGTGCAGAGGCGCCATGGTGGGCAAGATGCCCAACGTAACATGGCTCGAGGGCTCATTTGTGGAAACCATAAAGGGGTGGCAATCGGGGTAGTTCTACATCACCGAGCCGTGCGACCCTGTATGGGCAGCGGCCCCCGAGTTCTGATCTGGCATCCCCACGCAGCTCACCTCCTGGAAAGAGAAGGGCCTGTCCTGGGGTAGTTCGGAAGAGCTGACCGGACTCCAAACATGTATTCAAAACATGGTGAACAAGAAGCTCAAGCTTGTCAACATAGTTCATGTTATGCTCATCCGTCGGATCCTCCCGTGCCAACAACGGGAGTTCAACTTGTGGGAGTTCAACCCGGCGCAGCACCGAACTCTGAACAGGCTCCTCGACACAACTCATGAAGATGCCTGGAGGGTTCTGTTCAAAAGTGCCGAGGGAACAGGCTCTTCGACTCCGGCCCCTTATACGGTGCCGGAGAAGACCAAGAAGGCCAAGGGAACCCGAAAGAGTTCCCGACGCCAGGCGTCGTCGGACTCACCGTCCGATGACTCTGCGGCGCACTCTTCCCCCGAAGACGAGGAAGAAGAAGAAGATGCTCCCCCACCGACTGGGGGAGACAGGAAAAGGAAGGCCGCCCCAACTGGGGGAGGGGGGGCGAAGGGTCCAAGAAGGGAAGGACTCTCCTTCCGGACAGCTCCACCGCCGCCGACGAAGGCGAAGACGAGTGGTTGCCTAGGGCCAAGCCCTCGGGGAGATCGTAAGTATTCGGATACTAGAGTACTTATAGGATTCCTTTGTCGCACTGCTTTCCCTAACGCCGAACACAATTATGCAGGCCGCCACATGCCTAACGAAGGATACCAGAGCTCCACGACGCCAGGGTGTTGTCTCAAGAGGCACCGGATCGAGGGGAGACAATCTCGGAGGCGCCTCAAGGCAACCTTCCAGACTCCGGGAACCGAGGGGACGGGGCCCCTGAGAGCTCCAAGTTCGGCCCTCAGCCGAACACCGCGCCGGAACCTCCAGCGGTTCCAGGCTCGGGCAGGCGGCCTCCTTCTAAGAGGGGCAAGACGCCTGTGCCAGTGACCTCTGTCCATCCAGAGGCGCCGGACAATCTACTAGAAGAGCTTCACAGTGCTTCCATCAACGAGGAGCACCGCACTATCATGAGTGCGGTGATCCAGAAGGTTCAGTCCGCCAAGAGCGGATTGACTGAAGCCTGTGCCAGCCTTCCAACAGGCTTCGAGGTAAGTGTTTTAAAATGTAGTAGAAATATTACCGCATAGACAGTAGCCCCTGATGCTTTGTTCGGTGTTCACAAAGAAAAGCCGAACAGAGGATCAAATAATATCACAGGAGTCTAACATAAGTGTGTCAATATGCATATGCAGGCTTCGCTGCTGGCAAACGCCGCACTGACTGTGGAGGTCGCCGTACTGAAGCAGGACCTCGAGGGGTCCAGGAAAGAGCTCGGCCTTGCCAAGAGGCAGCTCGAGGAGAACAAGGGTAAGTAATACCCTGTCTATAGATATGTATATATATATAGGGTGGGTCTATTCTAATAACACCCCTTAAGACCTTATTCTCATAACACCAAAGCCTTATTCTGCTAACAGTTTCGCACATAACAAACCCACAGACCGAACTCCTCTCGCAAAACAAACCGAGTAACCTCCCCCACTTAACCGACCTTCTTCGCAGTCAAGCCCCACCTCTCTCCCATGTTCCTCCCGCTCCACCCCCAACCTCCACCTCCCTGGCAGCCCCTGCAACCTACTGCCCCCGCCACCCTACCAACTACCCTCATCACTGCTGCCGGACTGGACGCGCGCCGCCTTGCCGCCCCCGGATCCTACCGCGCACCGCCGCATCACCTTCCTCCGCCACAGCACCGCCTCCCACCCCGCGTCGCCGCACCACCTCCCGCCGTCCGCCGCACCACCTCCAGCCCCGCCCCGCCGCACCACCTCCCGCCCGCCCCGCCACACCACCACCCGCCTTCCGCCGCACCACCTCCTGCCCGCCCCGCCGCACCACCTCCCGCCGCACCACCTCCCGCCCCACCCCGCCGCACCACCTCCCGCCCCGCGCCACCGGACCACCTCCCGCCTTGCTTCGTCGGACCACACGCGGAACCGTCGCCGGGTGGACCCTTCGCTGGAGCATCTCCTGCCCCATCTGCCGACGAGGGGAGGAAGTCAGAGAAGGGGGATGCATGGCCCTGCCTCCCCGCCATAGTCGTTGTGGCCTCCCTGGTTCTAGCGCGGATCCAGCACGGGCACTGGCGGATCTTGGCGGATCCGGCGCGAGCACTGGCGGATCTTGCGGATCCGGCGGCCCTGCATAGTTGTGCTGGCTTCCATGCTAGGGGAGGCAGCACGGCGATGCACGGCCACCAATCCCCTTGCTACGAGGACGAGAGGGGCGACCACCTCTTCGTGCACTTAGGCTTCGCACCTGGTGCAGTGCAATTAGATCCCACGAGTAGTGCGCCCTCATGTGGTTCATCCAATTCTTTTGCTATCTGACTGTAAACCAACTGAAGGAAAATTTGCTATCTTCAGTTTCTTTTGTATATGCCTGTAGTGCGGTGTGTGTATGTCTGTAGTACACCCCATCGGTCATGTGTTTTTTTAGAAGACAATTTGTATTGTCGCATGTGGCCGTTTCACTTGTTTTCTGTATGCTTGCAATGCGGTGTATGTACGTTTGCAGTGCACTCTTGTGGTTCCCTTTGTAAAGCAATAAAAAATCAACACAGAAAAAAAGTTTGTTTCTTTTTAGATGAAGTCCACTAGTTTCTGCCCTGCGATTCACTTTCACCAACCGAAAACAATGCAGTTCTCTAGTCTGGGCCACGTGGTTCACTAACTTTGAATATGAGGTTCACAAATAAGCGTAAAAAACTTAGAAAAAAGAGAAAACTTACGGGGTTCACTTGCCCGTCCGATGCAGTGCGGTTTTCATTCTGAAGCAGTGCGGTCGTCTGTATGATGTTGTTCACCCCGTAAGTGCAAAAAATTGTTACGGAAACAAAAAAAGTAATGCGGTTCACTTCTTGATAGTGTTGTGGTTCATTTACACCCAATGTAAAGTGCACTCTACTTTTTCGTCGTTGAAAAAATTACGTTTGAATAAAATAAACCATGCAGTTCTCTTACCCGTCTAATGCAGTCCGGTTTTCCGACCGATGCAGTGCGGTTTTCAGTCGGATGAAGTACCCATGTCGATTTGGGTGTTGCGAAAAACAGAGTGTGCGCACATTGGTAAATTTAAAACTGCTCCTAAACCGTAAGAAACTAGAGAGAGTGTTCTACATGAAAAAGGTGCGTCTCGTCAATATCTTTCCAACGGCATATCATTTGAATCGTTTCGACAACCGGTTTGTAAAAATTTCACGAAAAACGGCCGCTCCCTCTCGTCGTCCACCGCATGATTTTCAAAATTAACTTAAAACTGTAAGGAATCTCAAAACCATTTCTACATATGAAAGTTGCGCCTTGTCCAGAGCTTTCCAACGACATATTACACGCCTCGTTTCGACAAACGGTTCAAAAACTAGAGTGAAAACAGTACCGGAAATTGCAAAAATTACAAAAGAACAGAATTCCGCGATTTAGTAAATTTGAAACTGCTCTTAAACCGTAACGAATTAGAGAAAGAAATAGTTATGAAAAAGATGTGCCTGGACGATATATATCCAACGGTGTATCATTTGCCTCATTCCGACAAGCGGTTTAGAAAAAAACGCGAAAAAACGCTCGCTGCCACTCTTTGTGGGTCGCACCGTTTTTGAAACTGCTCTTAAACCACGGGGAATCTCGAAAAGTGTTCAACATGGCAAAGTTGCGCCTAATCTGTAGCTTTCCAACGGTATATTACATGCCTTGTTCCGATAAACAGTTAAAAAATTAGAGCGAAAACAGTACCGAAAAAACACTACACGCAGTTTTTTCCGACGCGAAGTTCACTAGTCTCTGTAATGTAGTGCTCTTGCTAAAGAAAGTGCAGTGCCCTCATGTTGAGCATGCAGTGCAGAAGTGTTATCAGAATAACTATTCTGATAATATTATCAGAATAGACGGGCTGTATATATATATATGTATATATACATATATATATACATATATATATATACATATATATATATAAGAGGACGCGATTGCAAAATGACAGGATCATCGTATGTTTGCCAGGGGCCACAACCGAGGTGGCGACCCTGAAGCAAGCGCTAACCAAGGCCGAAGATAAAGCGGCCAAGGAGCGCACCGAGCGAGAGAAGTACGAGGCTCGGGTGGGCGAGGTGCAGCAAGAGATCCAGGCTCTCGTGGCGAAGCACGAGGCGTTGGATCTTGACTCAAAGACGCGGGAGTCTGAGCTTGCCGCGGCCCTCGAGAGTGTAAAAAGTGCCAAGGCCAAAGCCCAATAGGCCCTCCAAGAGATCGACACGATGAAGAAGATAGCGGCGGGTAAGGATATCTATATGCAAAGCAAGCATGTAAAAGTAAATTACTGATTACTTACCCGGATTCGGAGCTCTTCAAGAGCATTCGCAGATTTTCCCCGCAGTGTGTCCGATGCCGCACAATTTTACCAGGCCGAGGACGGAAGCTCGACGGAGAAGCTGTTCTGGTCTCAGTATGCTGAGGCCGGACATCCGGTGCCAATGAGAGACCAGCTGAAGCAGATGGTTGAGCTACATAAGGCGGCCGATCAGGCCATAAAGAGCTTTATAGTCCGGCTGTGGCCTGGCGACGCCCTTCCGAACAGCTTCTTCGGCATGGTGAGGCGGCTTGTGGATGCATGCCCGCGGCTGGAGGTCGTCAAGCGATCTGTCTGCATTGAAGGTGCACGCCGGGCTTTCGCCCGTGTGAAATTGAAGTGGGTCAAGCTAGACGCTGTGAAGCTGATCAAGGAGGGGCTGCCGGAGGGCAAGGAGCACCGCCACCCTGAGATGTACTACGAGGGTGTTCTGCCGGTGCCCTCTCATCACGGACGAGTGTTCAAAAGATGTAATATTTGAATGAGACTTGCTCGTTTTATCCTGTATGTACGAAAACTTGTTTCATATGCGCTATGCAACGCTTGTTGGAATTTAAAATATTACCTTCTGTTTGGCTGTTTATACAATCTGAGAGATGGCTAGTCCTCGGCTTCTGCCCCCATGCCACGAGTGCTGGGGTGTTCGGGATAAACCTGAGCACTCTTGTTCCCATGTTTGGGTCCTTCGAGGGAGGTGCTCAGCACAGCGAACGAGGCAACCAGACTAATAATGCTTTATCACTCTCACTTAGCCATGGAATTCCATAATTTTAAATTTCGGCGAAGCCCCTGGTATTCGGAATGCTGAATTCGGGGCGCGATACATGCCTTTAAGCCGGACAGGGCCGACCCCTCGCTCTAAGCGGCATAAGTCTTTAGGGACTTGAAAACCTCGCCGAACAGCGACCAGTCTCTCGCCTTATCATGATAGTCAGTTTTAACTTTCTCTACTGAGGTGCTGAACCCAGCAGAAGCGGGGCACAATCGCAGTAGTTCTCCTAGCGCTACCTTAGCCGATAGAGCAGAACGTAAGGTACCAAAACATAGGAGCCGGGCAAACCCAACATTCGACCAAGGACATGATTCGGAGCTGATGCATATAATGCTATAAGTTCGGGGTGCCGCACTTGTGAAAGTGTTCGGACTTTTCACACCGCATTGTGGGGTACGTAAGCCCCTGGTGTATTGGTCGTACCATAGTGTACAGTTGCAAGGCATCATTAATGAACACATAGATATATATATATAACAAGAATGCAATAATAGTCGTAATGTCATGCATTGTTTATTAAAAAATGTGTTAAAGCAGAGTGATACAGATAGTGCGATAAGCAAAGAGCAGGACTATGTCCCTTCCAAGGGCAAGCTGAGGAATGATATTAAATTGAATATTTCACTCATTACTGTAATCAACCTGGGAACTCCGTGGTATAACGTAGATGTCTGCCTCCTTGGTTGCTGCATCATGTGTCCGGCAATAGTGCTGCCGGACAGTGTTTCCAGAGATTAAGGTCCTGAAAGAAAAAGAAAAATAACCAAACGAGAAGCCCCTAGTGCGGTTTAGGCCGCGTCTTGGGGCGTGCCGCAGTTGTGCCCCCCTCCCCACCTGTGCCCATGGTATTTTTAATGCGTAATTATGTACGCACGGCACGGGTTTCACCACTGGGCTGGGATTGGGGTGGCCACCATATTGCTACGTGAGCTCAGATCGCGCCAAGCGGTCTATTTGCCGATTGCCCCGAGCGCGCTTGAAGTTGTCCGGGCTGTGAAGCGCCGAACTGGTTGATTGCCTTGAGAGGCTGCTTTGCGTTTCTGCTGCGAGGGCTGTGGTGTGCTCCTCTATTTGGAGAGAGCGCTCTGTGTTTCCATTGACTGTAATAACTCCGCGAGGTCCTGGCATCTTGAGCTTGAGGTATGCATAATGCGGTACCGCATTGAATCTAGCAAATGCGGTTCGCCCGAGCGGCGCGTGATAACCACTACGGAACGGGACTATATCAAAGATTAACTCTTTGCTTCGGAAGTTATCCGGGGATCCGAAGACCACTTCCAGTGTAATTGAGCCTGTGCAATGGGCCTCTACACCTGAAATGACGCCCTTAAAGGTCGTTTTGTGGGTTTGATCCTTGAGGGGTCTATACCCATTTTGCGCATTGTGTCCTGATAAAGCAGGTTCAGGCTGCTGCCGCCATCCATAAGGACTCGAGTGAGGTGAAATCCGTCAATGATTGGGTCTAGGACCAGTGCAGCGAATCCGCCATGATGGATACTAGTGGGGTGGTCCCTACGATTGAAGGTGATCGGGCAGGAGGACCAAGGGTTGAACTTTAGGGCGACTAGCTCCAACGCATATACGTCCCTGAGCGCACGCTTCCGCTCCCTCTTGGGGATGTGAGTTGCGTATATCATGTTCATCGTCCGCACTTGCGGGGGATACCTCTTCTGTCCTCCAGTGTGCGGCTGCCGGGGCTCCTCCTCGTCGTCGCTATGCGGCCCCTTGTCCTTGTTTTCGACAATTAACTTGCCGGCCTGCTTGAACACCCAACAATCCCTGTTGGTGTGATTGGCTGGCTTGTCTGGGGTGCCGTGTATTTGACACGATTGATCGAGTATACGGTCCAAGCTGGACGGACCCGGCGTACTTTGTTTGAATGGCTTTTTCCGCTGACCGGGTTTAGAGCCTTTGAATCCGGCATTGACTGCCGTATCCTCAGTATTTTCGCTATTAATGCGGCGCTTATGTTTGTTGCGACGTGACCTACTATGGCCATCCTTGGTATCTAAGGTACCATGGTTCTTTGATATGTTCTTACTGCGAGCCAGCCATTGTCTTCTCCCGCACAAAAGCGGGTGATGAGCGTCGTGAGAGCTGCCATAGATTTCGGCTTTTCCTAACCAAGGTGTCGGGCTAGCCGCTCGTCTCGGATGTTGTGTTTGAAAGCCGCTAAGGCCTCCGCATCCGGACAGTCAATGATTTGATTTTTCTTTGTAAGGAACCGAGTCCAGAATTTCCTGGCCGACTCTTCTGGCTGCTGAATTATGTGGCTCAAGTCATCGGCGTCAGGTGGTCGCACATAAGTGCCCTGAAAGTTGTCGAGGAATGCGGCTTCCAGATCTTCCCAACAGCTAATGGAGTCCGCTGGCAAGCTGTTAAGCCAATGCCGCGCTGGTCCTTTGAGCTTTAGTGGGAGGTATTTGATGGCGTGTAAATCATCACCACGGGCCATGTGGATGTGGAGGAGGAAATCCTCAATCCATACTGCGGGATCTGTTGTGCCATCGTATGATTCAATATTTACAGGTTTGAAACCTTCTGGGAATTGATGTTCCATTACTTTGTCTGTGGAGCATAAGGGGTGTGCGGCGCCTCTATATTGGGCTATATCGCGACGCAGCTCGAATGGGTCTTGCCCGCTGTGTTCGGCCCGACCGGATTTGCTTTTACTGGATCCGGCGTGACGTTTATCGTCTCGCAGAGTGGTGCGCCATCGTGATCCGTAGATCGATCTTGCATGCTTTGCTTTATCCTCCAATATGTCTCGCAGGTCTGGCGTATCTCCCCATGCCTTTTTATTTGAATGGCGTTGGGGTGGAGGCTGAGCTTTTGGCTAGAATGCCTCTCTATCGCGGCCACGAGGTGGCTGATCAGCCGTATCTTGGAGTAACCTGCACTTTGGGTAATTCTTGGAGGGGCGCTCAAGTTTAAATTCCTCGGCCACGAGGACTTCAGTCCATCTGTCAGCTAGCAGATCTTGATCAGCTTGAAGCTGCTGCTGCTTTTTCTTCAGGCTATTTGCCGTGGCCATAAGCCGGCGCTTGAAGCGCTCTTGTTCGACGGGATCCTCTGGTACGGCGAATTCACCATCGCTGAGGCTTGCCTCGTCTTCGGAGGGGGGCATGTAATTGTCATCCTCCTCCTCTCCGTCTGCCGCTCTCTCAGGAGAGCTGGCTTCTCCATCCTCCTGCTCTAAATCATGCTGGAGGGGATTGTTGTTGTCTTCGGCACTATCCGTCCTTGATTGGCGCAGTGGGCTCCGGGCTAAGGGTCGGAGCTGATGCGGGCGCGGCCTCTGGGGTACTGTTCGGCGGCAGAGCTAGGTCATACCCATCGTGACAGTGCGGCGCGCCCGGCTAGGGCTCGGATCTGTCGAAGATCAAGTCTCCGCGGATGTCGGCCGTGTAGTTCAAACTTCCAAATCTCACCTGATGGCCAGGGGCGTAGCTTTCAATCTGCTCCAGATGGCCAAGCGAATTAGCCCGCAGTGCAAAACCACCGAATACGAAGATCTGTCCGGGGAGAAAAGTCTCCCCCTGGACCACATCGCTATCGATGATAGTAGGAGCCATCAAGCCTAACGGCGACGACACAGAGGAACTCTCAATGAAAGCACCAATGTCGGTGTCAAAACCGGCGGATCTCGGGTAGGGGGTCCCGAACTATGCGTCTAGGCTGGATGGTAATAGGAGGCAGGGGACACAATGTTTTACCCAGGTTCGGGCCCTCTTGCTGGAGGTAAAACCCTACGTCCTGCTTGATTAATATTGATGATATGGGTAGTACAAGAGTAGATCTACCATGAGATTAGAGAGGCTAAACCCTAGAAGCTAGCCTATGGTATGATTGTATGTTGTGGTTGTTGTTGTCCTACAGACTAAAACCCTCTTCGGTTTATATAGACACCGGAGAGGGTTAGGGTTACATAAGGTCGGTTACAAAGGAGGAGATATCCATATCCGTATTTCCTAGCTTGCCTTCCACGCCAAGTAGAGTCCCATCCGGACACGAGACGAAGTCTTCAATCTTGTATCTTCATAGTCTAACAATCCGGCCAATGGAGATGGTCCGGCTGTCTGGAGACCCCCAAATCCAGGACTCCCTCACCCCCCCGATGCCCATCTTATGGTATAAGGTGTCTTTTGCCCTAGAAAAAATTAGAAGGAAGCTTTCGAGACAAAGCGCCGCCGTCTCGAGGCGAAACCAATCTAGGGCTCCGGTGGAGCTGTTATGCCGGGGAAACATCCCTCCGGGATGGGGAATCATCACCATCATCATCACCATCGATCCTCTCATCTGGAGGGGGTCAATCTCCATCAACATCTTCACCAGGATCATCTCCTCTCAAACCCTAGTTCATCTCTTGTATCCGATCTTTGTCTCAAAACCTCAGATTGGTACCTGTGGGTTTCTAGTAGTATTGATTACTCCTTATAGTTGATGCTAGTTGGTTTATTTGGTGGAAGATTATATGTTCAGATCCTTTATGCACATTAATACCCCTCTGATTATGAACATGAATATTATTTGTGAGTATTTACATTTGTTCCTGAGGACATGGGAGAAGTCTTGTTATAAGTAGTCATGTGAATTTGGTATTCATTCGATATTTTGATGAGATGTATGTTTCTTTCCTCTAGTGGTGTTATGTGAACGTCGACTACATGACACTTCACCATTGTTTGGGCCTAGCGGAAGGCATTGGGAAGTAATAAGTGTTGGGATCTATGGTAGGGTGCGTCGACTGCAAATTTGAAATTTTCCTACGCGTAGAACAACCAAGAACATGCTACGGGAGATGGATCACAGTTCGTTACCACTAGACGCGCAGTGCCGTGCAGTGGAAGAAGAGTTGGGGCAGCGCGTCCGAGTGGATCGTCTCCTCCTTGTCCGATCTCCCTCGTACAGCCAGTAGTTGGTTCCCACGTACAGGTTCACCGGAGCGGCGCAAGTGCACCGCCTCTAACGGTATACGCGCGTGCAAGAGGAACGTCGTGTGGCGGACTGCTAGGTCCGATCACACAACCGGCAGCGAGTGGAGGAGTCTATTCGCAACATATGCAAACTCTAGTCACAGCACCAAAGCGATCAACTGCATGAGTGTGCCGCACCTCCACTTTATATAGGCGTCCGTCGCAGGCTCAACACTTGAGCCTTGCATGGAACCTAAAGCCCATAAGTCTACTCGGCCACAATCCGAATACAGCTCGGATCACATCCGACCAGTGTCCTCGGATCTGACCTCGTAGGTTCCTTCCCTTAAGCGCGCGACCCCTTAGGTTCAAGCCAGCTTGGTCGCAGTTCAGATCACCTCCGAACTGCACAGTTGGTAGCAGCCTCTAGCAAGGCATGCCGAACACCAAACAGACTATGAAGCTGGTTAGGCGAACCTGTACATAATACTTCCATTCCTTTTGCCACACGATATATGTTGTCGGGCTCAAGGCGAATCTGTCATCCTTGTGCTAGCCCGACCTCTTTCTCATTCCAGTGATGCCGACCACAAACCGGATTATTTCATAATCCCTGTCACATGGCCATGCTTATCCTGGCTGGATCACACGAGGGGCCCAGAGTATATCTCTCCTGATTGGAGGGGCAAATCCCATCTTGCTCGACCACCTCTCGCAGCATGGTTCGGGAAAAACCCGAAACCTGCCTTTATAACTACCCAGTTACGGAGTAGCGTTTAGTCGGCCCAAAGCAAGTCTATCACCATCCCGAGTACATGCGTCAGCTCAGGTCTTAGGACATAGAACATATGTTGTACTTGAGACTCACAGATGACATATCGCTGCGTCTCATAGTTGGGTCTGTCCGACTCGTACCTTATCTCGACTCGGATCCGACTACATCGAATCCGACCAGATCCTTCCAAGTCCATATTATCATGTTAACATCCAATGCTCCATGGCTAGTGAGACCAAGCCATCGACCGTGTCATATGCTAGTCTAGTTGGCTGCGCGTCCACACAGCCCTTTCGACTAGGGACCTTTTAGGACAGTCATCATACAATGCATAGTCCCACAAACAAGTCACGTACTTGCTGATACACATCATTGATAATGTCCAAGGACTATCTTTATTCATAAACACATAGGAAATATCATCATACATGATTGCCTCTAGGGCATATCTCCAACAGTCTCCCACTTGCACTAGAGTCAATCAAATAGACGTCCAATGCACATAGCTCTAACGTGCCCCTCATGCTTGGGTTGTGGAAGCGGCTTAGTCAATGGATCCGCAACATTTGCTTCCGTGTGAATTTTGCATAACTCTACATCACCATTCTTTACGATATTTCGTATCAGGTGATATTTCCGATCTATGTGTCTGACATTGTGGTGATTCCTCGGCTCCTTGGCTTGTGCGATGGCACCAGAATTATCACAATAAAGGTCCAACGGTTTTACCGAGGCTGGGAAAATACCAAGATCATCCAGAAAGTTCTGGATCCAAACACCTTCCTTTGCAGCTTCACAAGCCGCAATGTATTCGGCTTCTGTAGTAGAATCGGCCACCGTATCATGCTTGGAACTCATCCATCTCACTGCTCCTCCGTTCATGACGTACACGAATCCAGACTGTGATCTACAATCATCTCTGTCATTTTGGAACTAGCATCGGCGTAACCCCTTACGACGAGCTCTTCCTCACCTCCATAAACTAGGAACATCTCTTTAGTCCTTTTCAGGTACTTCAAAATAGTCTTTACCGCTTCCTAGTGACTCTCACCTAGGTTGGCCTGGTATCTACTTGTTAGGCTCATTGCAAAAGCAACATCGGGCTGCGTACATATCATGGCATACATGATGGATCCGATTGACGAGGCATACGGAATCCTACTCATCCTGCTTCGCTCATCAGATGTCGATGGACTCTGAGTCTCGCTTAGCCTTATACCATGTGAGAGTGGCAAGAACCCTTTCTTTGCCTCACTCATGTTGAAGCGCTTCAACGCTTTATCTATGTACATGCTCTGGCTTAAGCCGAGCAACCTCCTTGATCTATCTCTATAGATCTTAATGCCTAAAATTTACATTGCATCACCAAGGTCCTTCATCGAAAACTTGCCATTCAATGACTCCTTGACCGAGTTCAGCATCGAAATATCATTCCCGATCAGTAGTATGTCATCCACATACAAGATCGAAAACACTATCGAGCTCCCACTTAACTTCTTGTATAAACAAGAGTCCTCTTCGCTTTTGATGAAGCCGAAACTAGTGACGACCTCATCAAGACGAATGTTCCAGCTCCGAGATGCTTGCCTCAACCCATAAATGGATCTCTTGAGCTTGCATACCTTACTAGTGCTAGTCGGATCGACAAAACCCTCGGGGTGTATCATATACACACCCTCGGTTAAATTTCCGTGAAGGAAAGCCGTCTTGACATCCATCTGCCATATCTCGTAATTGAAATATGCAGCTATAGCTAGTACGATCCTCACCGACTTCAGCATCGCTACTGGTGAGTAAGTCTCGTCATAGTCAATTCTTGGAACTTGTCCATAACCCTTAGCGACAAGCCGAGCTTTGTGGATCTGAACATTTCCATCCACATCGGTTTTCTTCTTAAAGACCCATACGCAACCAATGGTTGTTACGCCAGGCGGTGGATCAACCAAGTCCCAGACTTGATTCTCATCCATGGACTTTAACTCAGATCTCATGGCCTCCAGCCATGCCTCGGAATCTGGGCTCACCATCGCTTCCGCATACGTGGACGGCTCGTCACTTTCTAGCAACAATACATCACGCACTCTGCGCAATCTTTCCGACCTCCGTGGTTCCGGTGCCGCTTCCACTACGGGTTTCTTGACTGACTCCGGTATGATCTCATCACCAGCCGAGCCGTCCCTGAGTGGTCCTCGAATTTCTTCGAGTCGGACCATCCTCCCACTGGCCTCCCAACTGAGAAACTCTTTCTCAAGGAAAACCCCGTTCCGAGCAACAAACACTTTGTTCTCTTCCCGATTGTAGAAGCTATATCCCAAGGTTTCCCTTGGATATCCCATGAATATGCATTTATCCAACTCGGGTGTAACCTTGTCTGACATAAGTTTCTTGACAAATGCTTCACAACCCCAAATCTTTAGAAAAGACAAACTGGGACTCTTCCCGGTCCACATCTCATGTGGTGTCTTATCTACGGATTTTGATGGTACCCTGTTAAGTGTGAAAGTTGCAGTTTCTAGAGCGTATCCCTAGAATGACAAGGGTAAATCCGACTTTCTCATCATAGATCAAACCATGTCCAACAAGGTATGATTCCTCCGTTCTGATACACCATTTCTCTGTGGCGTACCCGGAGGTGTGAGCTGAGGTACTATACCTCTGCTTTTCAGATGATCATCAAACTCCTGGCTCATGTACTCACCTCCACGATTAGATCGTAGAAGTTTTATAGTCTTGCTGAGCTGATTCTCAACCTCGTTTTGAAACTCTTTGAACTTTTCAAAAGTATCCGACTTGTGCCTCACCAAATAGATATATCCATATCTACTCAAGTCGTTGGTAAAAGTCACAAAGTACTGATAGCCACCTCTGGCAGTTGTGCTCATTGGTCCACACACATCACTGTGTATCAGTTCCAATAGCTCGGATGCCCTCTCACAACTCTTTGCGAAAGGAGACTTAGTCATCTTACCGAGCAAGCATGATTCACATGTCTCGAATGACCCAAAGTCGGTCGAAGTTAGGAGTCCATCATCATGGAGCTTCTTCATGCGTTTCAGACTAATGTGTACAAGCTGGCAATGCCAGAATTATGTTGGATTTATCTCATTAAGCTTATGCCTCTTGACATTCACGTTATAGACCGATTCCTGTTCTAGATTCAATATAAATAACCCATCAACAATGGGTGCATAGCCATGGAACATACCATTCAAATAAATCGAACAACCATTGTCATTTAAATTGAATTCATAATCCCGACTCATCAAGCATGAGGCAGAAATAATGTTCTGACTAAGTGCAGGAATGTAATAACAATTATTCAATTCCAAAATAAATCCAGAAGGAAGCTGGAGCTGCATCGTGCCGACCTCCAACGCAACAACTCTTGCTTTGTTGCCGACCCTAATGTCAATCTCCCCTTGCTCCACACGCCTAGTTCTTACCGGCCCCTGCATCGAGTTGCAAATGTGAACAACCGATCCGGTATCAAATACCCAAGAGCTGCTAGGTATGGCAGCAAGGTAAGTGTTTATAACATATGCAACAAGTGTACCTTTACATGAAGCAGCATTCCCGGCCTTCTTGCCATGCTCTGCAAACCACTTGCTACAGTTCCTCTTCCAGTGACCAATTTCCTTGCAATGCTAGCAAATGGTCTTTGAGTCTGGTCCAGACTTCGGCGCAACGGGGAGGTTACCGTCTCCGTGCCCTTTGCCTTAGCCTTTTTCTTGGACCAACTCTTCTTGAACTTAGACGATTTCTGCACCATCAACACTTGATGCGTGCCTTTCTTGATATCCTGCTCTGCCACTTTGAGCATCCCATGCAATTCAGTGAGCTTCTTATCCATGCCATGCATATGATAGTTTGAGATGAACGTCCCATAGCTGGGCGGAAGAGAGCCCAGAACTGCATCAGTAGCCAGCTCATTCAAGAGCGGGAAGCCCAACTAATCCAAAGATTGCACATATCCGATCATCTTGATCACATGTGGGCTCAGTGGATCACCTTCCTTCAGCTTACAATCCATCAAGGATCGCTAGATGTTGAACCTTTCGGTCCTAGCCTGCACCTGAAACATGCTCTTGAGACTCTCGATCATATCGAAAGCCCCAACGTCTTCGAAATGCTGCTGCAAATCGGGCTTCATACAAGCCAGCATGAGGCAGCTGATCTCCTTTGATTCATCAACGAGTTTTTGGTAGGCATTCTTGGTTGTGGTACTAGCATTATCGGCAGGTTCCTCTGGAAGCGGATCCTCTAGAACATGTTCCTTTTTATCATGCTTGAGAACAATTATCAAATTTCTATACCAGGTAGTAAAGTTTGTTCCATTCAGTTTATCCTTTTCCAGAATTGATTTCAATGCAAAGTTGGGTTGAGCATGTGGTGCCATTGATCTACAACAGAAAAATATGCAATCACTAAGCAATGTGTTTATGTAGAGTAATTCTAGCCTTAAATAGAAATACTCCCACCGAAGTCAGCATCCCTCCGCAAACTCTCAGTGATTCAGGATCCGACTAGCACATGTGACTAGTGAGCATTAGCATCACTGCTAGACAACATGCCTATTCGGTAAGCAACTCTGTGCTAATCGTATCTCTATACGACTCCTGTCGGTCGGGTAGGTATCTCATACCCCCAGCTCCCGACCTCTTTTGCCACAAGGCCCAAAACAGTTTTGATAGCCTTGTCAAGTTAACCTAATGCAGTGCATGTCCGTGTCCGACATGAATCCTTCAGTTCAAGGACACCTAGAAGCACCCCAATTTTATGAGCCCACTACTAGACGTACTTGACGTGCGAAGGTACAACATTTGGAATGGCAATTTACTTGATATGCATGAGGGATCTTTCTACCATTTTAACATGCATAGAAACAAAGAAGCATAACAATCACAAGTAAAACATATATTGTGAAATAGTATGGCTCCTTCATGGATGTTCTTCTAGGTCGGCTCCAACTCTGATGACCATCTAGAAACTCCATCTTGTTTGTCACGTCGGGCCGCCAAGCCGCCAACCTGATCTCTATTATCCAAATACTACATCTAGTAATGAATTTTACATAGAGTCATAAGTCGACACGCAGGTCATTATACAATAAAATGACAGCAATTTGGCTCCTGCCTACTGACAAACATGACACGCAGGCCATGTATAATTTACACACATGCATCACATACACATTAGCCATACTATTCACATCAAACCCTGCAAAATAAAGTTATGCATAGAATCGCGTTCTACAAATTTTGAGTGATCGTGTATGAAATACAAGGCGCTACGCACATGGCGGTCCCGCTAGCCGGTTAGCAGGCGGGGTTCGAACGGGCAGCACCCGACGTTTTCGGAAATCACGGACCGATCTTATCGATCATCGCGAGCCCGATTCGGATTTACGTTCCACTGTTAACCCCGATGGCGGATACCGACCGGAAGGGGTAGGTTGTGTCACGACCTCATAGATTCCAATCATTAGAAAACATAGCCACATCAATCCCCATGTGCAGTTGATCTCATCAACCGTGCACACAGCCGATCTTATCAACGACAACATATCTCATCTATCGCCTCCACATATCTAATATGCATACGACCTGAATCCAAATCCTATAGCAGAGCCTCTGATACCACTGTTGGGATCTATGGTAGGGTGCGTCGACTGCAAATTTAAGGGGCTGCTAGGTTGCTAGAGTGACAGAAGCTTAAACCCTAGTTTATGCGTTGCTTCGTAAGGGGCTGATTTGGATCCATATGTTTCATGTTATGGTTAGATTTACCTTAATTCTTCTTTCGTAGTTGCGGATGCTTGCGAGGGGGGTTAATCATAAGTGGGATGCTTGTCCAAGGAAGGGCAGTACCCAAGCACCGGTCCACCCACATATCAAATTATCAAAGTAACGAACGTGAATCATATGAGCATGATGAAAACTAGCTTGACGATAATTCCCATGTGCCCTCGGGAGCGCTTTCCTTTATATAAGAGTTTGTCCAGGCTTGTCCTTTCCTACGAAAAGGATTGGGCCACCTTGTTGCACCTTGTTTACTTTTGTTACTGGTTACCTATTACGAATTACCTTATCACAAAAATATCTGTTACCAATACTTTCAGTGCTTGCAGAGAATACCTTACTGAAAACTGCTTGTCATTTCCTTCTGCTCCTCGTTGGGTTCGACACTCTTGCTTATCGAAAGGACTATGATAGATCCCCTATACTTGTGGGTCATCAGTGTTCATATCCTACTCATGCTAGTGTCCAATGTTACTTATGCATAATGCCTGGTTATGATCGTTGTTGCTCTCTAGCTGGCTGCTTCCCAGTCTTAAATTGCTAGCCTTCGCCTGTACTAAGTGGGAATTCTGCTTGGACATCAAAAACCTTGAACCCAAAATTATTGCAGATGAGTCCACCATACCTACCTATATACTGTATTACCCTATCGTCCTAAGTAAATTTGCATGTGCCACCTCTAAAAACTTCTTAAAAAATATCCGTTTTGTGTGCCTGGATCGTTCATGGAACGACAGGAGGTGGTCGATATCTTCCATGCTAAGCATGTTATCATCAGGTCGAGTGTTTATTCACTCGCCGTCGCACGAGGAAATGGGCGGTAATAGGGATGCCTAGTCCCAAACTGCAAAATACAAAAAGAGTTCATCTCTTACATAATCAAACAAAAACTCCCAATGGAGTCAAAACCTTTACTTTCCGCTTGGGGACCGCCACTAGCGTGCTTAGCATGGAAGATGTTGTTAACTGATGGTCGTGAAGTGAATAATAAGGGTGCATGTCTCAAAATACCATTAATCTCTGTTTTAAAAACTAAGCTCTGGTGCCTCTGCAAATCTCAAATTTCTATACCAGGTAGTAAAGTTTGTTCCATTCAATTTATCCTTTTCCAGAATTGATTTCAATGCAAAGTTGGGTTGAGCATGTGGTGCCATTGATCTACAACAGAAAAATATGCAATCACTAAGCAATGTGTTTATGTAGAGTAATTCTAGCCTTAAACAGAAATACTCCCACTGAAGTCAGCATCCCTCCGCAAACTCTCAGTGATTCAGGATCCGACTAGCACATGTGACTAGTGAGCTTTAGCATCACTGCTAGACAACATGCCTATCCGGTAAGCAACTCCGTGCTAATCGTATCTCTATATGACTCCTGTCGGTCGGGTAGGTATCTCATACCCCCGGCTCCCGACCTCTTTTGCCACAAGGCCCAAAACCGTTTTGATAGCCTTGTCAAGTTAACCTAATGCAGTGCATGTCCGTGTCCGACACGAATCCTTCAGTTCAAGGACACCTAGAAGCACCCCAATTTTATGAGCCCACTACTAGACGTACTTGATGTGCGAAGGTGCAACATTTGGAATGGCAATTTACTTGATATTCATGAGGAATCTTTCTACCATTTTAACATGCATAGAAACAAAGAAGCATAACAATCACAAGTAAAACATATATTGTGAAATAGTATGGCTCCTTCATGGATGTTCTTCTAGGTCGGCTCCAACTCCGATGACCATCTAGAAACTCCATCTTGTTTGTCACGTCGGGCCGCCAAGCCGCCAACCTGATCTCTATTATCCAAATACTACAACTAGTAATGAATTTTACATAGAGTCATAAGTCGACACGCGGGTCATTATACAATAAAATGACAACACTTTGGCTCCTTCCTGCTGACAAACATGACACGCAGGCCATGTATAATTTACACACATGCATCACATACACATTAGCCATACTATTCACATCAAACCCTGCAAAATAAAGTTATGCATAGAATCGCGTTCTACCAATTTTGAGTGATCGTGTATGAAATACAAGGCGCTACGCACATGGCGGTCCCGCTAGCCGGTTAGCAGGCGGGGTTCGAAGGGGCAACACCCGACGTTTTCAGAAATCACGGACCGATCTTATCGATCATCACGAGCCCGATTCGGATTTACGTTCCACTGTTAACCCCGATGGCGGATACCGACTGGTAGGGGTAGGTTGTGTCACGACCTCATCGATTCCGATCATCAAAAAGCATAGCCACATCAATCCCCATGTGCAGTTGATCTCATCAACCGTGCACACAGCCAATCTTATCAACGACAACATATCTCATCTATTGCCTCCACATATCTAATATGCATACGATCTGAATCCAAATCCTATAGCAGAGGCTCTGATACCACTGTTGGGATCTACGGTAGGGTGCGTCGACTGCAAATTTAAGGGGCTGCTAGGTTGCTAGAGTGATAGAAGCTTAAACCCTAGTTTATGCGTTGCTTCGTAAGGGGCTGATTTGGATCCATATGTTTCATGTTATGGTTAGATTTACCTTAATTCTTCTTTCGTAGTTGCGGATTCTTGCGAGGGGGCTTAATCATAAGTGGGATGCTTGTCCAAGGAAGGGCAGTACCCAAGCACTGGTCCACCCACATATCAAATTATTAAAGTAACGAACGTGAATCATACGAGCATGATGAAAACTAGCTTGACGATAATTCCCATGTGCCCTCGGGAGCGCTTTCCTTTATATAAGAGTTTGTCCAGGCTTGTCCTTTCCTACGAAAAGGATTGGGCCACCTTGCTGCACCTTGTTTACTTTTGTTACTGGTTACCTGTTACGAATTACCTTATCACAAAACTATCTGTTACCAATACTTTCAGTGCTTGCAGAGAATACCTTACTGAAAACTGCTTGTCATTTCCTTCTGCTCCTCGTTGGGTTCGACACTCTTGCTTATCGAAAGGACTATGATAGATCCCCTATACTTGTGGGTCATCAGTGTTCATATCCTACTCATGCTAGTGTCCAATGTTACTTATGCATAATGCCTGGTTATGATCATTGTTGCTCTCTAGCTGGCCGCTTCCTAGTCTTAAATTGCTAGCCTTCGCCTGTACTAAGTGGGAATTCTGCTTGGACATCAAAAACCTTGAACCCAAAATTATTGCAGATGAGTCCACCATACCTACCTATATACGGTATTACCCTATCGTCCTAAGTAAATTTGCATGTGCCACCTCTAAAAACTTCTTAAAAAATATCCGTTTTGTGTGCCTGGATCGTTCATGGAACGACAGGAGGTGGTCGATATCTTCCGTGCTAAGCATGTTATCCTCAGGTCGAGTGTTTATTCACTCGCCGTCGCACGAGGAAATGGGCGGTAATAGGGATGCCTAGTCCCAAACTGCAAAATACAAAAAGAGTTTCTCTTGCATAATCAAACAAAAACTCCCAATGGAGTCAAAACCTTTACTTTCCGCTTGGGGACCGCCACTAGCGTGCTTAGAATGGAAGATGTTGTTAACTTATGGTCGTGAAGTGAATAAGAAGGGTGCATGTCTCAAAATATCATTAATCTCTGTTTTAAAAACTAAGCTCTGGTGCCTCTGCAAATCACTACTTCCCTATGTGAAGGGACTATATATTTACTTATATGTTGTGTCATCACCTCCTATAAACAAGCACCAGAAACTGAGTAGAGCACTGCGGTCATGATTTATGCATTGTGTATAGCTAATGTTGGGTGCATCATGACTGGATCTTTTCTACTATGAATTAGAATGTTTAGTCGCTACTTGAACTTAGAAGCTGCTCTGCATTTATGTTTTGTGGTCTCGGAAAGGGCTAGCGAGATACCATTATTGTCATATTATATCATGGTTGTTTTTACAACGTGTTGCTGTTTGAGATATCTTATTATTGCTCGCTAGCTGATTATGTCATTGATATGAATCATTATAATCTTTAAGATTTATTGTTGACATGGTTAGTTATAATGTTGGCTGAAAACATGGGTGCTGTTTAAGCTTATTTATGCAAACAAGAGCAAAAGAGTTCGTAAAAGTTTTTCTCTCTCACTTCCAATTTATCAACTGAATTGCTTGAGGACAAGCAACGGTTTAAGCTTGGGGGAGTTGATATGTCTCCAACGTATCTACTTTTTCTAACGCTTTTCATCTTGTTTTGGATTCTAATTTGCATGATTTGAATGAAACTAACCCCGGACTGACGTTGTTATCAGCAGAACTACCATGGTGTTGTTTTTGTGAAGAAATAAAAGTTCTCGGAATGGAACAAAACTTTTTGAGGATTTTTTATACCAATAATAAGAATTTCTGGAGCCAAGACCCACCGGAGAGGGGGCCCTGGGTGGGCACAACCCACCAGGGCGCGCCCCCTCTCTTGGCACGCCCTGGTAGGTTGTACTCATCTGGTGGCCCTGCTGATGACCCCCTGATACTATAAATTCACATTATTCTAGAAAAAAATCAGGGATAAAGAATTCTCATGATCCATGAGATGGAGTTGCCGCCAAGCCCTATTATTCCTCGGGAGGGCAGATCTGGAGTCCATTTGGGGCTCCGGAGAGGGGGATCTTCGTTTTTTGTCATCACCAACCCTTCTCCATCGCCAATTCCATGATGCTCCCCACCGGGAGTGAGTAATTCCTTTATAGGCTTGCTAGTCGGTGAGGACTTGGATGAGATTCATCATGTAATCGAGTTAGTTTTTTTAGAGCTTGATCCCTAGTATCCACTATGTTCTTAGATTGATGTTGCTATGACTTTGCTAATGCTTATCGCTTTGGGCCCGGGCGCCATGATTTTAGATCTAAACCATTTATCAATTCATCATTATATCCATGTTTTAGATCTGATCTTGCAAGTTATAGTCACCTACTACGGTTATGATCCGGCAACCCCGGAGTGACAACAACCGGGCCCACTCCCGATGATGACCGTAGTTTGAGGAGTTCATGTATTCACTATGTGTTAATGCTTTGTTCCGGTTCTCTATTAAAAGGAGGCCTTAATATCCCTTAGTTTCCAATATGGACCCCGCTGCCACGGGAGGGTAGGACAAAAGATGTCATGCAAGTTCTTCTAATAAACCACGTATGACTATTTACGGAATACATGCCTACACTATATCGATGAACTGGAGCTAGTGCCGTATCGCACTAGGTTATAACTGTCTCGTGATGAATATCATCCAACAAGTCACTGATCCAATGCCTACAAATTTATCTTATATTGTTTCTACTAAGTTATTACTGCTATCATCACTGTTACACTTGCTACAAAATATTGCTATCACTGTTACTACTATCAAAACCATCAAACTACTTTGCTACTGATCACTTCGCTGCAGATAATTAATCTTTAGGTGTGGTTGAATTGACAACTCAGCTGTTAATACCTTCAAATATTCTTTGGCTCCCCTTGTGGGTTGAATACTTTACCCTCAACAACTGTTGCGATCCCCTATACTTGTGGGTTATCACCCATTTATCCAAACCAAGCATGATTAAGAACTAGGAAATATAGCACTTGTATATGTTTCTCATTATTAAATGCAGCAAAATTCAATTTATTCCTCACAGGCACAACAATACAATTGGACATTGCATTGCAGAATTGAATATTAGACATTGCATTGCAGAATTGAACCAAGCAGTTAACTAAACACCACAACAAATGAACCAAACATTAACTAGGCACCACATTGCTCAATATAACATACTCCTAATAGAAGATCAGATAGTTAACCAAACCAAGCATGCTTAACAACTTGGAGATATGGCAATTGTATTTGTTTCTCATGTATTTACTACAGCCAAATTCAATTTATTCCTCACATGGTCCTGGTTATACTGCGTGCACCATGGCTTAGGGCGGCACTTATTTGGTGGAGGGGTCGGTGATTTGGGTGGAAGGTGTCGCGCTCACGCCAGCGGTCGGGGCATGTGGGATGTGGAAGGAGGAGGAGGATGGGGGTAGGGTGTGCATTACCTACCTGAATAGGCGAGGCCGAGTAGCGTGAAGGAGGGTCGCCGGCGAGGAGCCAGCGGTGCAAGCAAGGAGTGAAGGCTTCAACTTGCAAAGGAAGGCAGAAACAGAGGAAAATGTGGATTTTGGTAAGGGGGAGGGGCGCGGAGGTATATATTTCCGCGGAAGCCAAAAATTTGGAATCGCTTCAATGAAAAAACTAACACGCAAAGAGTCATCAGACACGGTCCCTTATTCAGAACTGTGTACGATATGTGAACATCACAAACGATTCAGATAGCTTAACCCGTCTGTGATGAGTTTGAACTTCAAAAAGATTGGTTCGAATTTCCCTGGTTACAATGGTCATCCACGTGATTGCGTAATTTGGGTACACAAAGGAGACTACAGCACACCCACACTTCTTAATCGAGCAAGTTCAGCAATTAAACAGAGCTAGCTGACCTAAACATTACTCTAACAAATTAAAGACCGGCACTCTTAATTAAACAAAACAAAGAGTACTACTACGGCTGGTGCTTGTTGATCTCCCACCGCCGCCTCCATGTCCAGCTCGCGCCCAATGATCTCCTGGGGAAGGGGCTCCATGGCATCAATTGCACCATACTCCGCAAGCATCTCGCCATCTGTGTCCACCATATCTTTGGAATAGGCCGCCACAAGTTGGGTGTGGGCGGCCGCGATCTGGGCTTTGGCAGGCTGTGTCGTGGCAAGGTATGCCATGCAGGAACGGATGGCTTCTCGAACTCTCTCGGCGATTGCCAACTCTTCGGCCGTGGGTTGCCGAATGTTGTCGGAGAAGATTCGTTCGATTTGTGCGGTGAGCGCCACGAGCTGGGCGTGGACGTCCTCAACATGATCGTGGGCGGCCTCCATCAGGGCTAAGGCCGCCGATGCAAAACGGATAGGTGTTGTGCCGCTCTCGCTAGTTGCTATCCCCGAGGCATATGCTGCTGTCGCTGCCTGAGAAGCAACAATGGTCGTTTGGGCTGCCTTGGCCACCCGGACGCAGATTGCGGTCGCCCTCACAAAGCTTGTTAGCACGCACTTGGCGGCTGCGGCCGCGCTCTCGCTGGACTGGGTCGCCGAAGTTGCCCTCATGATGCGGGTCCATGTCCCCATCTTTCACCGGCGACGATTGAAAAGTGAAATGATATTTTGAGGAGCAGGCTAGTGTGTTTGACACTCCGACGGTGCTCCAAGATATTTTGTGCTACATCTCACACAGTTGGTGATCATAAACTGTGTGCGTTCTACTTGATTTTTCGTCTTGATTTGGATTACGTAATGGGGTCATAGCTACAAAGGATGGTGTTTGAATTGCTAGAACTTTTATCTGTAGTGAACATGCAACTATAGGTGTGTCGTCAAAAAAATTGGAATTATTTAGGGTTCGTTTGGACACTTTTATACATTTTAACTTAGTTTTGTAGGCATTTCAGATGCATAATTCAAATTTGAACTACATGCACATGCTCAAGTGCATATAAACCAGTTGAAAATTAAATCTTTGTCCTTGGTTGCATGCTTAGGTCCCATGCAAGAAATTGGAATGAATGTCGAACACCCTCCCACCATCACTCGGCCACAAACATTGAGATACTTGGTTTTTAAATTCTAGTAAATCCAAAACTCGTCTAAAATTCATGAAACTTGGCATGCTATCATGGAGCGACATCAACATGCCATGGTAAAAACTTTGTCCCATTTGGGGCAGGTTTGGGTATAAGCTTCTCCAAACCAGAGCTTCTCACAACAAGTGTGATGGTTTCGGTAGGGAACGTGCCACCATTGGGGACGAAACAATATCCGTTGCCTCTTATTGCTTCCAAAAAATTTCTAGTATCAACATAGAACAACAGGAGTTTGGTGTTTAATATTGGAATTTTTCGGGGTTCGTTTGGACATTTTTATACATTAACTGGGTTTTGTAGGCATTTCAGGTGCATAATTCAAATTTGAACTACATGCACATGCTCTGGTGCATATAAACTGGTTGAAAAATCAAATCTGTGTTCTTGGTTCCACGCTTAGGTCCCATGCAAGAAATGGGAATGAATTTCAAAAACCCTGCCACCGTCACTCGGCCTCAAACATTTGAGATACGCTAGTAAATCCAAAACTCGTCTGAAATTCATGAAACTTGGCATGCTATCATGGAGTGGCATCAACATGTCGTAGTAAAATTTTTGTCCCATTTGGGTTCGGTTTGGGTATAAGCTTCCCCCAAACTAGAGCTTGTCACAACAAGTGTGATGGTTTCAGTAGGGAACATGCCACCTTTCGGGACGAAACGATATCTGTTGCCTCTTATCGCTTCCAAAAAAATTCTAGTGTCAACATAGAACAACAGGAGTGTTTCGGAGTTCGTTTGGACATTTTTATACATTAACTGGGTTTTATAGACATTTCAGGTGCATAGTTCAAATTTGAACTACATGCACATGCTCTGGTGCATATAAACCGGTTGAAAAATCAAATATGTGTCCTTGGTTCCATGCTTAGGACCCATGCAAGAAATGGAAATGAATTTCAAACACCCTGCCACCATCACTCCGCCGCAAACATTGAGATACCTGGTTTTTAAATTCTAGTAAATCCAAAGCTCATCTGAAATTCATGAAACTCGACAGGCTTGGGTAAAAAATTTGTCCCATTTGGGGTAGGTTTGGGTATAAGCGTCTCACAAACCAGAGCTTCTCACAACAAGTGTGATGCTTTCGGTAGGGAACGTGCCACCTTTCGGGATGAAACGATATCCATTTCCTCTTATTGCTTTCAAAAAAAAATATAGTGTCAACATAGAAAACAGGAGTGTTTTGTTTAATTTTGGAATTTTTCGGGGTTTGTTTGGACATTTTTATACATTAACTGGTTTTTCTAGGCATTTTATGTGCATAATTCAAATTTGAAATACATGCACATGTTCCTGTGCATATAAATTGTGTGCATTCTGTTAACCATTGCCGTGACACCACGCCTCACTCTTTTAATGGCTAGGAGGTGTCGTGCGGACATGTTCTTGAGTGCTTGACTAAACGGGGGGCGTGCGAGCTGTACTCCAATGCGGAGGCTCACCGGGAAGCGTGCGAGTTGTACGCCGCAAAGGCTCACTGGGAAGCGTGTGAGTTGTACACCGCGCAAGATTTGTGTAGCTCTTCATTGCAAACATTTTAGTTAGAACACCCGTATGCAAACCGACAGCTTCCCCAGGAAGCCAAGAGAAAATGTGCTGAGCAGGATT
Source organism: Triticum urartu (assembly GCF_056163025.1). NCBI lineage: Eukaryota > Viridiplantae > Streptophyta > Magnoliopsida > Poales > Poaceae > Triticum > Triticum urartu. The sequence continues at coordinate 280,268,359 of NC_141874.1, forward strand.
TTTGTAGCTCTTGATTGTAAACGTTTTAGATAGAACACCCGTATGCAAAGTGAGAGCTATGGTCTTCCCCCTTACGTCGAGGGAAAATTTGCAGCGTGGTATTTGTGCATCCCTTCAACGCAAACAGTTGATTTGGATGACCCATGTGCAACCACGTACAAACAATTTGGTAAGATTTAAATCTGTCATATTTGGTATGTTGACATTTGTCAAACTAGAAAGATTGACATTTGTTGATCTAGTAACATTGCCATTTGTCAATCCTTGTAACACTGCGATTTGTCAAAATATGCAGCTAAAATCAGTAGCACTATCTAATTTTTGCAACTAAAATTCAGTAATTAAGCATAGATTTCATTCATAGATTAACCAGGTGTTCTTAATTTATACAAACAGTTCAACTCAACAGGTAAACCGACCAAACTTTTCCCCAATTGTTGCCAACCACGTACTAAAATAGCTAGTTCAACTATATATACTAGCTAATTTGAAGTACGTTGTATAGTTCCACCACACATCTATAGTCAGATGAACTGAACAAAATAGCCCCTAAATACTACTACTACGGAGGGGCTTTGTGCTACTTCCGAAAGCCTCTCCTCTGCCGAGCACACTCAGTAAGAGGCAGAGGAGGAGGAGCCTACCGACGAGCTGGAGAAATGCAATACGGTGCCTGCCGCTGCTGCACGTTCAGCGATGCTCGCCAGCTCGAATGCCCACTGCCACTCCAGACGATCCCTCTCGAAGCGGTTGGACTGCTCGTAGATCTCTTATTCCTTGCCTCTGCGTCAGCATGTGTTGTGGCCACGGCTGCGATGAGGCTCTTTGCATGCTCGACGATATGCTCCTCCTCCTCCTGCAGGAACTCAACGTGGCGTGCAAGGTCGCTGACTCATGTGCGGGCCTCCACCTCCGCCTCCCGCCTTCGGGCCGCGACGGCGGAGCGGTTGATGATCCCGACGGTCGACGGTTGGCTGGCGGCCACGGCTGGCGGCCACGGCGGCCATGACCACCACCTCCCGCCTTCGGGCCGCGGTGGCGGAGCGGGTGATGGCCACGGTGGCCGGCAGTGGGGTGGCGGCCACAACGGCCACCTCCTGCCTTTGGGCCGCGGTGGCGGAGCGGGAGATGGCCCTAACTTTCGATGGTGGTGTGGAAGCAATGGCGGCCGGCAACAGCTGCCGACGGGAAGCGGCGGCGGAGCGTGTGGTGGGTGTTCCACGCACACCCAACAGGGACGCCACGCGTACTACACTATGCCGGGAACTGCGCCGCCGCGGTGTAGCCTCCCAGCTGGAGTTGTCCTCTGATGACGGTGGAGTGGCTGAGCGACGACGACGGACCGGTGCCATTGGCGATTATGGGAGAAGCAGACGAGATAAGCTACAGGGTGGGAGGGGAAAATGCAACGCAGGACTCGCCGGCCATGAGGGTTTATATAGCAGGCCGGCAAGCATTGGGATTTTGGGGGATTTCACCGGGTCGGGCGGGAAGCTTGCGCGGGAACCTGTGAGGTTGCATGGGAATGGGCTCACCGATGATTCATTGGCGCCATCGTTTGGCTAAAAGAACGCCCCTGCGTGCTGCGCAAGCTTGTGTTGTAAGCCGTCTGCAGTAGCGGGGTGACAAGACGTGCGAGAGGAGGATGATAGGCCACGTACACATACGGTTAATAAAAAACATTTGCGATTTAATTACCTACTATACCCCATCCTGGTTTATAAGTAGGATTTAACTAATAAAATACGAATGCATGTCGCCAAAGATTATATCGTTGGAGTCGTATTTGAACACAGTTTCTAGATATACAATTTTTTTAACATGCATTAACATTTTTTTTGGTTAAATTTAAGGTTATATACCAGCAAGCGTTTTCCAGCAACACACTCGGCTTATTCCATAACAAACAGTTTGGATGGACCAATTGTATGACATGTATCGCACACGCAACTCTAATCTGATTCGTGCTTGATGTCTCCGACATCGCTCGCACAGTTCATCTTATTTGCCACCTGTCACCGTGCCGGCCTCTGCCCGCGTCCCTCGGCAAGCTCTGCTCGCCGTTAGGCACCGCAGCACGTTGTGCTCGCCGTTAGGCGCCGCCGCGCGCTCTGCTTGCGTGTGTCAGCGTGCTTGGTTTGTGGACACCTTTTCCTTGCGTGTTCAACTGCGATATGCATATATATATATGGTTGCTCGTACTTGAGGCGACCATGGAGCGCTCTGCTTGTGTCCCTTCATGCGCGCTCTACCAGCGGTTGGGCGTGCGCACGATCACGTCGGGGGCCCCATATGCATGCGGTTGTGTCGCGCGTGTTGCCACGTGATGCAGTTTCGTGCGGCACGATGGAGTTACGCACTGCAAATTAGAACTGTCATCAGGGCCTGCTGATATTCCTGGCCGTCTGGCTTCCCCTTTAATTCCCTCGGCCATTATAACCTTAGTCTCGTCAACCTTTCTATTGCGCCCCACAACATAACATGCACACGCACGACAGCACATAGAGAGGGGATGTCTAGCGGTGGTCCAATGGAGTTCGGCGAGCATAGAGTGGAGGCCCACGCGAGGGAGATAGATCTCTCGATGGTGTACACCATCGACCCGGCCGTGGTGGAGGACTACATCAATAGTGTTGAGCAGTTGCTTGCTCGAGACAAGTACAAGGTGGTCGACATCGACCTCCAGTACACCGTCGGTCGTCCCGGCATAGATTAGAAGGTTGCCGTCGCCCAGTTGTCCGTGCGCCATCATGTCCTCATCTACCACTACTGCATGGCCACAGAGCCTTGCGACCGTTTCAACAGGTTTGTCAACAGCACCGACTACAAGTTCGCCATGGTGGAAACCACCGATGATGTAAAAGCGCTTAGTGTTACGGGCTTGGCCTGCAAGAACATTGTCGAAATTCATGACCACTACAGGATCTAGGGTAGCACGAAGAAGGACTCCCTAGTCGAACTCGCCTCGGCCATCATCAACCCCTACTACGAAAAGATGAAGCAGGATGCCCAGAGAACCAGTCCCCTATCCTGGCACAGGGCCTAGATGCGGCAACTGGATGAACATGTTGCGACCCGACCTCAGACGGTCAAGTCTCTGTGTATCTGTGCCATCCCTGGATCGGAAGGAACATATCTGCAACATGAGACGTTGCAGCCGTGTAGGTCAGTACATTGAATGTACCGGCAAGATCACAATATGAGTAAAGCAGATGATAAAACTATTCTATATGCAATATGGCTTTGTGGCTCTGTGTTTAATGTTTTTGCATAAAAGCTGGTTTTATTTTCCTTACAACAAAGGACTATCAGGAGTCTGTACTACGGAGTTTTGTGTCATGACATGGTTCCGCCAACCGATGTCTCATAGCCCAAATCATCATAAGTTGCCCACAATTAATTTATCAGTCCGGTGTTGAGAGTTCCGAGATAGATCCAAGTCCAGAGGCTCAAATTGTCCGTAACCGGGGACACGGCTAATCGATTAGGTTTTAACCCTCTGCAGAGGTTTGTACACTTTACCCGCAAGATTCGATCCCTCTCTTTACATTCTCGCACTTCAGGGTGTTCGAGAACAAGATGACCGAAACATGGTCTTCCGAAGAGTTCCTCTGACCACTGTCCGGTGCTCATCCAATCCTACCGTAGTTCTACATCTGCTAGCACCGTCCCAGCCAGAGTCACAACTAAGGTCAACCAAGCCAGAGCCCATAGTGACTTGCGGTTGCACAGGTAAGCTTCCGGGCATGAAGTATTCTTCCGTCTCTTTGAGTCTGGGTGAAGCTTTCCGCAAGATGTCATGGCGCTTCTCCATGCATCCCGGCCAACCACTGGTTTCTCCAGGGTGCCCGTCAACCGTCCTTCACCCAGTAGTGTGTGTTGAATTCTTGTCTCGAGTCTCGAAATCTTGAGGAGTCCTGAAGATGCAGTCCTTGCAGATGCCATCATGAAGTTGTCGTCTTTGACGTAAAGTCCTTCATTCTCACACCACTCCCGAGCACTCATACCAAACCTCGTCTACTATAGTGTAGCATTAAAACTATATACGTCCCGGGCTTGGTAACAGGGAGGTGGGTTCCTACCTCATGCATTCTACTCAACTACAAGAATCAATATCACTACTGGAGAAGTTGTTGCAAGGATGACACTAAATGCAATAAAAATATAGGTATGAAAAACATGGTCAAAGTGAACTTGCCTGGTATTACTTGATGAAGAAATAATAACGCTCTCAGAAACTTGATAAGATTATACGCAACTCTCCGATGAAAATCTATATAGTCAAACATTATACTCACATAAGCAATAATCTTAGCAAACAATACTAGCAATCAAAATAACAATCGAAAAGCCATAAATAAAACAATAATGAAGTCAAAGAAAACCAAATAGAATTCCAAAGAAAAACTTCACGAAAACAAGGGAGAAACCAACTCACACAATAACAGTCAAAACTTTCTTATTAAAACTAAATTACTCTAATAACTTTTATACAACATGGACAATAAAATTCTATTAAAACAACAACAAAATAATTTACTAAAGCATTTACTAGCAAAAGGAACTAGTATGAAAACTATTGTAACTGACTAGTTAACACCAGAACAACTATAACAACTAGCAAAAGACAAAAGTAAACAATACTAAAATAATTATCAAACTAATTTACTCCTAAATAACAGAATCAATGACAACATATAATGAAGTGGCAAAAAGAGTTATTTTCGAAACTAATGGAACTACTTTTATCAACTATCACTATGAACAAAACAAACAAATACTAAAATAGTAGCTAAACACTAGTAAATAACTACAAAAATTTATCTACTGTAGTCTAACATAAACATATGACAACATGTAAAAATCTACAAAAAGAATTAACTAAAAATAATTAAAAACACTAATTATATGACTTAAACAACTACATAAGCAAAATAGTACTGTTTTTGCAATAAACCTAATTTAAAATAAACTATAAATAAGCCACTACATGCTACTGGATAAACAAAACAATAACAAAACAGTAGCAAAAAGAATCAATCAAAAATCTATTCTAGAGTTTAAACTAGAGCCAAAACGGTGTTTGAAGCATATTTGAACTAATTCAAATTTAAACTACTCAAATTCCAAATTTCAAATCACTAACAGAAACTTCATAAAATTTGTGACACATTGCAATTGGAATCACTCAAAAACATCAAATATGCTAAAAGATACAAGCAATATAAGATTGAAACTTGTTCTGTTTTGAAAACAGAAACGAAAAAAAAAACAATCGGGCGCTAGCTACGTGGCCCATTGCTATTGGGCTAAACTGGTGGGCGATCCGTAACTAAACGGCGCTCGGCCGAAAACTAACTAAACGGCGCACATACGAAATAAAAGAAACCGGTCGGCTAAAACGATCCGGACTAAACCATAAAAAAACCGAACTAAAAAAAATAAACCTAACCGTTCATCCATCTAATCTATACCTTAGATTTAGAATCGGACGGAGGAGGGGAAGTGGAGAGCTCACCGCGGGGAAGGTCGACGGCGAGCGGCTCGGACGTCGTCGTCGGTGGCGCTCCGATCGTCGGCGGGCTCCGGCAAGAGTACGGGCAGACGCGGCGTTTGACGGCGAGTCTAGCGGTGGTCGAGATAGTGCCATAGGTGGACGAAGGAGGTCGGCGGCGAGGTCGAGGCGGCGGTGGCGTTCGGGCGTCGGTGGTGGCGGCGCTCCGGTGGGTTTCGGGCTTGGGTGAGGGCACGGGGAGATGCAGACGAGCGAGGGGAGTGCAGAGATGGTCTCGGGAGGCGGCGAGGGGGTCGGAGTAGCTCGGTGGGGGTGGCAATGGCGCGGCGGGGGCACTCGGCTCCGGCGAGCAATTGAGAAGGAGGCGGGGGTTCTCGGAAGGGGCTTTGGGGCGGAATCGGTCGAGGGACGGGAGGTATATATAGGGGAGGGTGCTTGGAGGAGAGGGAAGCTCCGAAAGGAAAGGGGAGCAGCGGCGGATCCGATCGCCGGCGAGAAGGAAAGGGGCGCGGGGAGGAGGAAGGTGATCGCGCAAGACGCGCGAGCGGTCGGTGGGTCCCACGCGCAGAGAGAGGAGGGGAAAGGAAAGAGGGATCGGGCGGGCGAATCCTACGGGATTCGGTCGCGGTTGCGCGTGGCTGGGCCGGCCCGTCTGGTGGGCCACGGGAGAGAGAGAGGTAGCTGGGCCTGGGGTCTTCAGTCATTTTTTTAAAGGTTTTTCCTATTCTTTTTAAACACAGAACAAAAAGAAAGAAATAAACAAACTAAATAATAAATGTATATAGGCATATAATATATCAAAATGACCGCAAAAATAAATGCTACAACATGAACATTTTTACAAAGTGAAATAAAATTCACAAAAATTCTAATAAATAAAAAAGTACTTCTGATGCAATTAAAATTCAAAATAAAACTACTTTAAAATACCAAAATTATTTCAAACTTAATTTTCTCCATTTTTCTAATGTAGGGAATCATTTTACCCTATTTTCTATATATTTTAATTTTGGAGAAAATAATTTGAAATAAAACCAAATAACTCCAAATGGTTTTGAATTTAAAAAAATTCAAACCATCTTCAAACCTTTCTTCATACTTCCAACTCATATTTCATATGTTTTGAAGAAGTCATTTTATCTTCTCTCATGAAAATCATTAAGTTGCATAAAGTTTATAAATTTGAAATACCTTCAAAATGAAATTCAAAAATCTTTCGAAACCCTTTTTGTTTCTGGAAGAAGTCATGTTTTCTTCACTCTAGGGTTGTGGTGATGAAATAAATTTGAATTTCATTGCGATCAAATGCAAGGATGAAAGTTTGGGAAGTCATTTCATTCCCTCTCATTCAACTTTCAAAAAGTTTCCAATTTCACTCAATTTCACACAATCAATCACTCACAATCAAACAAATAATCAAAGTGATTTATTTAATATAACATTCCAAAATTTAGAATTTTGGGATGTTACAAACCTACCACACTTAAAATGAATCTCGTCCTCGAGATTCGAAGAGGCTAGCAAGAAAAGGTTAGGGGTTGGGGGTCTTCTAGCAAATATTTTGGTCGGAAGGGTCTAGTGTGCTACCACACTTAAAAGCATGGGTATGGTTCAGACAAAACTCATGTATTCCATCCTTTTGGGTTGCTGGTGTCGGTGTTCTCATATACTCCGAAATAGCTCTTTCACGGGTGCTGTTCCGGTCGGGGCATAACCTTTTCCTGAAACACGTGTCCTTTCATCCTGGTGACGTTCTTCTGAGTCTGGGTCTTCTTAGCTGACTGGTCTGTCGCCAATACTAAATAACTATCGAAATTATCATGGTGGTCAACCATGTATGGTTTCTCATGCAGAAAAAATGGGTTTGGTTGAATCTCACCATCTATCCTACGATTGACAGCGGGTGCCTGGTACATGGATCAATCATCCTACCATTCTATGGTTTTATGGCTTGACGTGTCGACGCTCTTCTAAGGTTTTCAAGGCTCTCTGATTTTCCATCAACATATGATAGTTCATGATGGAAGTCTCCGGTATGGGGGCCAATCCATCCCGTACTTGAACCATTACTACATATGCAGACATCGAATCACGTATTCTAACACTTGGGCATACTCACAAGCATTGCAGAATTTCTCTTGTCGACGAACTGAGTTCGAATAAATCCATTGTTTCTGCAAGCTGAACAAGACATCTAACGGTTCTTCACATCTCTCGGGTTTTCGTATCCTCCAAAAAATGCCGGTTGATTAACTCAGAGTTTTCTTCCAAAATATCTTCCTTCAGCAAGAGTGTGCTTGCTTCTTATTAACTCCGGGGCATGTGGGTTATGGCCCACTTCAACTCTTGTAAAATTTAACTCATCCTTTCGAGGATTATCATTCCGTATTCCAACATACATCTCCTTTAAATCCAATAGTACTTCTTCCTTCATACCCTTGTGGTGACGATCATAAAAAACTCCAACTTATTTGGTCCCGCTCCCTTCTATGGACCGTCATGAATAAAACATTTCTTTCTTATTGATCTTGTGGCTTTACGGAGTACTACCACACCAAAAAAATGCACTAGTTTATCCATAAATCATATCAAATCTTTTATTACATCCTTAACCATTTTTCGTAAATCCAAATTCCAAAAAGTACTTTGTTACAAATGCTGCCACCCTCATGGTTTGGTATGGTCAGGCATTACTTCCTACTTTATTCATTTTTCCTCCTTGAGGATTCTTCAGTCCCACTGGAATTGTGCGACATGCACCTTGAATTCTTCAATCTTCTGTTTCATCGTGGTGGCCTTGAGCTTCATTTCCATCATCTCTGCATGCACTTCTCTTAGGTATTCCTGAGTATAACGGAGTCTTGCTTCAAGTATTTCTCTGATCTGGCATATGGCTTCCATGGCTGCTTCACGAACAGCATCGAAGAAAGTTCCTTGTGGTACACGTGAGATGAAAAAGTACTGCCCCATCATCTTTGGGCAAACTCCTTTCATATGGTGGAGGTGTACCTCCACATACCAAAGTTCCACTCCCTTTTGCATGAAGGGGTAGCCTTTGTAGACTGCATCTCCTTCAAGGTGAATATGCTTCATCATGTCCTTCAGGATCTTCGGGTAATCATGATCACTTGTCAGGTTCATGATCGTTTCCGGACCTTTAAGGAAAGACTCATAAAGGGTCGTCATATGCAGTTGTAAAACAAAAATGGTGCTCGGAATAAGGTACATATGTCCTTGGGTACACATTCATATCATCCAAACAAAACTTCAAACTCAATTTCCAACATCCAGTTTATGCATCACAACTCATTTTCTTCCATGTTCACCCAGAATATTAATTCCCAAGATAAAACATAACAACTCCTTAAAACCTTTCAGCATATGACATATCAACTTTATTGAGTCATGAATTATTACAATCTCTGAGTAATCTATTACATAACTCAACCCCGCATTCTCATGAAAAAGTGTTTTCCTTACTACCCTTATTACTGATATCAACATCTCCACTACTCAGCTCTAGCTTTCTCATGATTTGAACAATCCCTAGCAAAAATGTCCTGCTTCCTAGCAACGGAAACAAATAACTTCTGGCATGTCTCGAGGCTTCTTGGTGATGGTGCCTGCTCCTTGAGTACCATGCTTCCTTTCGAGACAATCATTGGCATAATGCCCGACGTCCTTACATTCAAAACAGGTAATATGACTCTTGTCCCTCTTTGCAGAAATTGGGTTGTTCCGAGGGTGTCTTTGTTTTCTCTTCTTGGTTTTCTTTGTTCTGATCAAACACTCTATTCCCTGTGGATCAAACTCCGCTGCTTCTGTCGGGAAGTATCCCAGATACTCTTTTCTTTCCTTGGTGCAATACTGTGAAAAATGTCCTTCTTCTCCACATGAATAACAGGCATTGGAGTAAAATCTGTTGAAGCTTTCTCCATTAGGGTCTTCAACACGTTCCTTAATCATATGTTCTTTCATAACTTATCGGAGGGCTTCTTTCATTCCTTCTTCCAGCTTCTGAATAGTTTGTTGCACCGTGGGGTAAATGTGACACTAAGCTGGGTAGTGGGTGGTTCCTTCACACAAGAAACAAGTCACCTGACTAGTTGGGCATTCCTCAGCTGGGTGATTTCCTTCACAATGAGGGCATCCATCCTTGTGTTCTTCATTGGTGTGTCCTATTTCTCCACAAATCTTGCAGGCACAAGGTTTATTTCTTGGGGTATCATGGTGCTTCTGGATAAGATGAGATCTTGTCAGAATCCTCTTGAATTCTTCCCAAGTCCTTGCTCCATTACATCCCTGTATATCTTGATGCATCTTCCACCATGTTGCAGCACTTCCTTCAAAGAACTAAAGAGCGTACGATACTTCATTCTTCCTTGAAATCAAATTGCTCCCGAAGTGATTCTCCATGTTCTGAATCCATAGCTCTGCTTCCGGCTGGGTTTTCGGTCCAGAGAATACCAGTCCAACTTCATTCATCATCTACTGGGTCCAAGGGTTTTAGGGTGAGATAAGAGAGAGGTGGGGAGGGATACACACAATACAAACAATAGTTTTAAAAATGGGTTTAATTTGTGGTTGTCGGAAAAACATCAAAGAAATGACAGCTCACAAATCCTCGCATCTAACGTAAGTATATAACAGGGGTTTGGTCTTCTAAAAGTCAAATAAATCTTTAGAGTCTTCAAATTCTTCGAGTCTCCGGAGTCTTCAACTGTTGTAGCTTCAAATCTTCTAATGCATGGTCAAATCCTGTTTACTCTGAAATGGTCATTGGTTCTCCGATATCTTGTCCTTCTTGGAGCGGCTTCAGTTGATCCTCCGTGTGGTCAAAAGGAAAAAGGGGTATTTTCTAACTATTTGAGGTAAGAGGATATTTTATAAATCAAAAAAAGATAAGAAGTAATAGATTCTTTTGAAAATAAAGTTTTAGAGATTTCCTGTCCTAGGGGCTTTCCGATTTCTGGGGTCACGTCCTATAGTCAACATGTGCTCTGATACCATATCTGTAGCGACCCGACCTCAGACGGTCAAGTCTCTGTGTATCTGTGCCATCCCTGGATCGGTATGCTGGCACACACAGTACATCAATGTATATATCAATGTGCAATCACATGTATAAATAACGTAAAACTGATATATACCTCATAAGTCTCAGCGGAAACAAATAATCGGGTGTGGAGTCCCATCAACGCCATCGGCAGGTTGAGTGTAGACCGTAACCCTGTACCGTACTCTTACTCATCGGAAGGAACATATCTGCAACATGAGACGTTGCAGCCGTGTAGGTCAGTACATTGAATGTACCGGCAAGATCACAATATGAGGAAAGCAGATGATAAAACTATTCTATATCCAATATGGCTTTGTGGCTCTGTGTTTAATGTTTTTTCATAAAAGCTGGTTTTATTTTCCTTACAACAAAGGACTATCAGGAGTCTGTACTACGGAGTTTTGTGTCATGACATGGTTCCGCCAACCGATGTCTCATAGCCCAAATCATCATAAGTTTCCCACAATTAATTTATCAGTCCGGTGTTGAGAGTTCCGAGATAGATCCAAGTCCAGAGGCTCAAATTGTCCGTAACCGGGGACACGGCTAATCGATTAGGTTTTAACCCTCTGCAGAGGTTTGTACACTTTACCCGCAAGATTCGATCCCTCTCTTTACATTTTCGCACTTCAGGGTGTTCGAGAACAAGATGACCGAAACATGGTCTTCCGAAGAGTTCCTCTGACCACTGTCCGGTGCTCATCCAATCCTACCGTAGTTCTACATCTGCTAGCACCGTCCCAGCCAGAGTCACAACTAAGGTCAACCAAGCCAGAGCCCATAGTGACTTGCGGTTGCACAGGTAAGCTTCCGGGCATGAAGTATTCTTCCGTCTCTTTGAGTCTGGGTGAAGCTTTCCGCAAGATGTCATGGCGCTTCTCCATGCATCCCGGCCAACCACTGGTTTCTCCAGGGTGCCCGTCAACCGTCCTTCACCCAGTAGTGTGTGTTGAATTCTTGTCTCGAGTCTCGAAATCTTGAGGAGTCCTGAAGATGCAGTCCTTGCAGATGCCATCATGAAGTTGTCGTCTTTGACGTAAAGTCCTTCATTCTCACACCACTCCCGAGCACTCATACCAAACCTCGTCTACTATAGTGTAGCATTAAAACTATATACGTCCCGGGCTTGGTAACAGGGAGGTGGGTTCCTACCTCATGCATTCTACTCAACTACAAGAATCAATATCACTACTGGAGAAGTTGTTGCAAGGATGACACTAAATGCAATAAAAATATAGGTATGAAAAACATGGTCAAAGTGAACTTGCCTGGTATTACTTGATGAAGAAATAATAACGCTCTCAGAAACTTGATAAGATTATACGCAACTCTCCGATGAAAATCTATATAGTCAAACATTATACTCACATAAGCAATAATCTTAGCAAACAATACTAGCAATCAAAATAACAATCGAAAATCCATAAATAAAACAATAATGAAGTCAAAGAAAACCAAATAGAATTCCAAAGAAAAACTTCACGAAAACAAGGGAGAAACCAACTCACACAATAACAGTCAAAACTTTCTTATTAAAACTAAATTACTCTAATAACTTTTATACAACATGGACAATAAAATTCTATTAAAACAACAACAAAATAATTTACTAAAGCATTTACTAGCAAAAGGAACTAGTATGAAAACTATTGTAACTGACTAGTTAACACCAGAACAACTATAACAACTAGCAAAAGACAAAAGTAAACAATACTAAAATAATTATCAAACTAATTTACTCCTAAATAACAGAATCAATGACAACATATAATGAAGTGGCAAAAAGAGTTATTTTCGAAACTAATGGAACTACTTTTATCAACTATCACTATGAACAAAACAAACAAATACTAAAATAGTAGCTAAACACTAGTAAATAACTACAAAAATTTATCTACTGTAGTCTAACATAAACATATGACAACATGTAAAAATCTACAAAAAGAATTAACTAAAAATAATTAAAAACACTAATTATATGACTTAAACAACTACATAAGCAAAATAGTACTGTTTTCGCAATAAACCTAATTTAAAATAAACTATAAATAAGCCACTACATGCTACTGGATAAACAAAACAATAACAAAACAGTAGCAAAAAGAATCAATCAAAAATCTATTCTAGAGTTTAAACTAGAGCCAAAACGGTGTTTGAAGCATATTTGAACTAATTCAAATTTAAACTACTCAAATTCCAAATTTCAAATCACTAACAGAAACTTCATAAAAGTTGTGACACATTGCAATTGGAATCACTCAAAAACATCAAATATGCTAAAAGATACAAGCAATATAAGATTGAAACTTGTTCTGTTTTGAAAACAGAAACGAAAAAAAAACAATCGGGCGCTAGCTACGTGGCCCATTGCTATTGGGCTAAACTGGTGGGCGATCCGTAACTAAAGGGCGCTCGGCCGAAAACTAACTAAACGGCGCACATACGAAATAAAAGAAACCGGTCGGCTAAAACGATCCGGACTAAACCATAAAAAAACCGAACTAAAAAAAATAAACCTAACCGTTCATCCATCTAATCTATACCTTAGATTTAGAATCGGACGGAGGAGGGGAAGTGGAGAGCTCACCGCGGGGAAGGTCGACGGCGAGCGGCTCGGACGTCGTCGGCGGCGGCGCTCCGATCGTCGGCGGGCTCCGGCGAGAGTATGGGCAGACGTGGCGTTTGACGGCGAGTCTAGCGGTGGTCGAGATAGTGCCATAGGTGGACGAAGGAGGTCGGCGGCGAGGTCTAGGCGGCGGTGGCGTTCGGGCATCGGTGGTGGCAGCGCTCCGTTGGGTTTCGGGCTTGGGTGAGGGCACGGGGAGATGCAGACGAGCGAGGGGAGTGCAGAGATGGTCTCGGGAGGCGGCGAGGGGGTCGGAGTAGCTCGGTGGGGGCGGGGGTTCTCGGAAGGGGCTTTGGGGCGGAATCGGTCGAGGGAGAGAGAGAGGTAGCTGGGCCTGGGGTCTTCAGTCATTTTTTAAAGGTTTTTCCTATTCTTTTTAAACACAGAACAAAAAGAAAGAAATAAACAAACTAAATAATAAATGTATATAGGCATATAATATATCAAAATGACTGCAAGAATAAATCCTACAACATGAACATTTTTACAAAGTGAAATAAAATACACAAAAATTCTAATAAATAAAAAAGTACTTCTGATGCAATTAAAATTCAAAATAAAACTACTTTAAATACCAAAATTATTTCAAACTTAATTTTCTCCATTTTTCTAATGCAGGGAATCATTTTACCCTATTTTCTATATATTTTAATTTTGGAGAAAATAATTTGAAATAAAACCAAATAACTCCAAATGGTTTTGAATTTAAAAAAAAATTCAAACCATCTTCAAACCTTTCTTCATACTTCCAACTCATATTTCATATGTTTTGAAGAAGTCATTTTATCTTCTCTCATGAAAATCAATGAGTTGCATAAAGTTTATAAATTTGAAATACCTTCAAAATGAAATTCAAGAATCTTTCGAAACCCTTTTTGTTTCTGGAAGAAGTCATGTTTTCTTCACTCTAGGGTTGTGGTGATGAAATAAATTTGAATTTCATTGCGATCAAATGCAAGGATGAAAGTTTGGGAAGTCATTTCATTCCCTCTCATTCAACTTTCAAAAAGTTTCCAATTTCACTCAATTTCACACAATCAATCACTCACAATCAAACAAATAATCAAAGTGATTTATTTAATATAACATTCCAAAATTTAGAATTTTGGGATGTTACAGAACCTCACCTCAGGTTCATGGCCAAGAGCATGCACACATGCTATGAGATGCATAGGCGGATCGTTGACATGAGGTAGTGCCTCGTTACCCAAATCGACGAGCCCAGATCGAGCCATAAGAAGAGCAAGTGTCACAAGAAGTAGATGATTATCAGATGATCGTTTATGCTAGTTAATCATGCATGTAATATATAGTTTACTTTATTGGTGTGTGGAAATGTCATGTGTGTAGTAGCCACCTATGTAATTATGCATGTAATAGTTTACTTTGGTGTGTGCAAATGCCATGGTTGTAGTAGCCACCTATGTAAGTGGATGTTTAATTTGATTATGCAACTATGTCCTTATAAGTGTGTATATAATGTTGTTGTTTTGTATGCAATTCCATTGCACAACACATACGTCTTATTAGCAGCAACCGTCTATGTTATTATCGGTCTTCGCACACATTTCTGATTACAGACCTGTTTGCCACGTATCACACACATCTTGTTATATTGAACCATTTCTGTTCTCTTGTCTCAACACAAACAGTTCATCCGAGTGAACTGCATGCCGTATATCGCACACACCTTTGATCTGGTTGACCGTTTCTTTTGTGTTGCCTAATCACAAACAATTCATCCGAGTGAACCGTATGCTGTATATCACTCACGCCTTCATCTGGCTGCCGGTTTCTTTTTTTCCTCCTCATCGCAAACAGTTAATTGAACCGAACCATATGCCCTGCATCGCACACGCAACTAAAATCTGAACCGTGTTTGATGCATCCTCCATCGCAAACATTTTGCACCTTTTTGACGGTTTTTTACACCACCGTTTGCGATTATTGCATCGCACACAGTTTCGTCGAAGGGTCTCTGATCATAGTGTCGCGTTAGCAGCATCCTGCAGTAGTGACCATCATGCGCCTGTTACTTCCGGCTAATTATGAAACCATGGATTTCTTCAATACTTTGACATAAGAGAACTTGCACATAGAGAAGCATAGATGAGATCGGGAAAATATGGATCAACTTAATTATGCACATCCATAATGGGGGCATTCTTGATAAAT
The DNA here is from genome assembly GCF_056163025.1 of Triticum urartu. Taxonomy (NCBI): domain Eukaryota; kingdom Viridiplantae; phylum Streptophyta; class Magnoliopsida; order Poales; family Poaceae; genus Triticum; species Triticum urartu. The sequence continues at coordinate 280,283,734 of NC_141874.1, forward strand.
TTCTTATAAATCTTGAGAGTTTTTCGGGTAGGGGCGGGAGGGGGTACGAGATCGACAATGTTTTTTCTAGGGTTTGGGTATCCTCGAGGGTTGGTCGGGCGAGAGGGGGTTGATCGATGCCCCCCACCCTCATGTTGAAGTTACCGGAGTTTTCTTCTAGTGGTTTGGGTGGCCTCGAGAGTTTGTTAGGTAGGGGCGGGAGGGGGTAGGAGATCGACAACGCCTTTTTTCTAGGGTTTGGGAGCCCTCCTAGCACAGCATACGACCCTCGACCCATCGGCGATCCTTGACCCTCGACACCTCGGTGACCCTCGACCCTCTATTCCTTCTTCTTCTTCTCTTTTTTTTCTTCTTCTTCCTCTTCTTAACTTTTTTCTCCTCCTCTTCCTCTCCTCTTCTTCTCCTTCTTCTTCTTCTTCTTCTTCTTCTTCTTCTTCTTCTTCTTCTTATTTTCCTTTTTCCTCTCCTTCTTTTTCTTCTTCCTTCTTCCTCTTTTCTTCTTTCTCCTTATTTTCCTTTTTCCTCTCCACTAACCGAAAATCTGCTAACCTAAAATGCACTAACAGTACAACTAACCTAAAATGCACTAAATCAACTAACCCAAAATCGATATCTACTAACAACCTAAATAAAAAATTAATACATATACGTAAAAAAATCATCATATGAACAAAAAAACATATATCATCTATCATCAACATCATCATATCAATCATCAACATCATCTAACAATCATATGAAAAAATGTATAGGAACAAAGCAAGCTATAGTGGAGGAGGACAGGGAGGAAGGGGGCCGGCGGCCGGACCGTAGCATGGGCCGGCGCGGACTGGGGCGGTGACGGCGTCAGGGGAAGGGGCAGCGCGGCATCGGGTACAGATGAACGGCGTCGGGGCAGGGGCGCTGCGGCGATGGCATCGGGGGCAGACGGTGGGGGCGAGCCTCGGCGACGACGAGGGCGGGGGCGAGCCTCGGCAACGACAACGGCAGGGGCAACCCTCGGCGACAACGGGCGACGGCGACGGCGAGGGCAGCGGGCGGCGCCGGGCAACCTGGTGGCGTCGATGCCGTCGGTGTCATCGGGGGCTAATGCGAGATGAGAACTGAAATTCCTAAGTGCTACTTTATATACCCAGAGAAATGGTCCCGGTTCGTGGCACCAATCGGGACCAATGCACCCCTTTATTCCCAGTTGGTGCCACCAACCGGGACCAAAGGTCTGTTTTCAGCAGCCCAAAGGGCGGGAAACAGGGACCTTTGGTCCCGGTTGGTGGCACCAACCGGGACCAAAGGGGGCATTTGTCCCGGTTGGTGCCACGAACCTGTACCAATGCACCCCTTTCGTCCCGGTTGGTGCTACCAACCAAGACCAAAGGCCTTATGCTAGCGCGGTGCGGTGGGATATTTAGTCCCACCTCGCTAATTGAGAGAGCTCGAGAGTGGTTTATAAAGCGCTGCTACACCCACCCTCTCGAGCTCTTCTCAACTCCAGGCTTTCGGGCCTAATCTTTCACTCCTTGTATGTGGGCCTATTGGGCCTGTTGCGGGCCAGAATCCTGGCCCATGGTTGGGTTTCTAGTCGTATTCAGGCCATGGTGGCCCGGTAGGTGGCATTTTTTTCCAATTTTTTTGTTTTCTTTTTTGCTTTATTTATTTTATTTTGTTTCTACTTACAGCTAAATACTTAGTGTTTTTCAGTGATTCTTTTTGCTTTTAGGTTATAAAAATTATAAACTTTCTATTAGTGCCATTAGTTTTCCAATTTGAATAGTTTAACTTTGAATTTTTTGAAATTTGAGTGAATCACTAGTTTGTGAATAATTTTACTATAAAAATAGATTTTTGAGCGATTCTTTTCCTTCTATTTAATATTATTGCGTTCTATCATTATATTCAATTTGGTAATTATTAGGTTATTTGAAACGTGTGTTTTAATCAAAAATAGATTTTGGTATTTTAGTTTGCTATTAAAGTTTCAAAAAAATCCTTATGAAAATTCTTTTTGCTATTAATGTTTTGAACAAAAAATACTTTGATAATTTTAGTTGCATAAATTTTATATAATTTTAGTTTAAAAATACTAAAGGTTTATAAAAGCTTTTTAGTTGATTCCTTTTGCTATTAGAGTTTCATTAAAGTTTTCTAGTTCATTATTTTTGCCATTAGAGTTTCATTAAAGGTTTCTAGTTCATTCTTTTAGTTCATTATTTGCTACTAGAGTTTCATAAAAGTTTTCTAGTTCATTCTTTTTTGCTATTAGTTCATTCTTTGAGCTAAATGACCCTGAAATTGAAAAGCACTTCAAATGAACTCTGAAGAGGTTGAAAGTTGGCATGGTATCATCATTTCACCCACATAGCATGTGCTAAAAAGAAGAGAGGGTTACGGCAAAAACTAGATGCACTTCATGTACAAAATGGACAATCTCTTTCGAAGTATCATGGTTTCGGACGAAAGCTCATCTATTACAACGGGATTTCATTTTTTGAACTTATTTGAACTCCAGACTTTTTGTGTGTTCAAAATACACCATTCAAAGCCACATCATCAATTGTCAACCCTTTCTGACTTCATTTGTTTTTTTCATGCATTTACTGATATTTTTGAGCTATATGACCCTGAAATTGAAAAGCACTACAAATGAACTCTGAAAAGGTTGAAAGTTGGCATGGTATCATCATTTCACCCACATAGTATGTGCTAAAAAGTTGAGAGGGTTACGGCAAAAACTGAATGCACTTTGTGTACAAAATGGACAATCTCTTTCAAACCATCAAGGTTTCGGACGAAAACTCATCTGTTACAAAGGGATTTTATTTTTTTCAGCTTATTTGAACTACATACTTTTTGTGTGTTCAAATGAACCATTCATAGCCACATCATCAATTTTCCACCCTTTCTGACTACATGTGGTATTTGTCATGCATTTACTGATTTTTGTAAGCTAAATGACCCTGAAATTGAAAAGCACTACAAATGAACTCTGAAAAGGTTGAAAGTTGGAAGGGTATCATCATTTCACCCACATAGCATGTGCTAAAATTTTGTGAGGGTTACGGCAAAAACTGGATGCACTTCGTGTACAAAGTGGACAATCTCTTTCGAAGTATCAGGGTTTCATACGGAAACTCATCTGTTACAAAGGGATTTTATTTATTTGAAATTATTTGAACTCCAGACTTTTGTGCGTTCAAAATCAACCATTCATAGCCACATCGTCAATTTTCAACCCTTTCTAACTTCATCTGGCATTTTTCATGCATTTACTGATTTTTGTAAGCTAAATGACCCTGACATTGAAAAGCACTACAAATGAACTCTGAAAAGGTTGAAATTTGGCATGGTATCATCATTTCACCCACATAGCATGTGCTAAAAAGTTGAGAGGGTTACGAAAAAAACTGGATGCACTTCGTGTACAAAACGGACAATCTCTTCCGAAGTATCAGGGTTTCATACGGAAACTCATCTGTTACAAAAGGCATTTCATTTCTTCACATGTAACTGCAGTGATATTCTAGATCAAAGGCATCATCATAATAGTTGTGGAGAGAAAGTCTTCGCTTTTTCTTCGCTTGTCTCCTTTGCTTATTGTGCCATAAACATGGATATTCTTCATCGTTTAATAGGGTGCTTGGGTCAGCCTTGACTTTGAAGGGAGGAATTTCATGAAACTTTTCATAATCTTCACACATGTCTGTCTTGCCCTCCAATCATGTGATGTCTCTTTTTCCTAAAAGAACTATCTAGCGCTTTGGCTCATCGTATGATGTATTTGCTTCCTTATATTTTCTTTTCCTTGGTTTGGTAGACATGTTCTTCACATAGAGAACCTGTGCCAAATCATTGGCTAGGATGAATGGTTCGTCTGTGCACCCAAGATTGTTCGGGTCTACTATTGTCATTCTGTACTGTGGGTCTACCTGTACCTCTCCTCTTGACAGATTGACCCATTTGGACTAAAACAAAGGGACCTTAAAATCATGTTCATAGTCAAGTTCCCATATGTCCACTATGTAACCATAATATGTGTCCTTTCCCCTCTTGGTTGCTGCATCAAAGCGGACACCGCTGTTTTGGTTGGTGCTATTTTGATCTTGGGCAATCGTGTAAAATGTATTCCCATTTATCTCGTACCCTTTGTAAGTCAATACAGTCGAAGATGGTCCCCTGGCCAACAAGTACAGCTCATCAGAAACAGTGTTGTCACCCCTAAGGCGTGTTTGCATCCAACTGCCGAAATTACTAATGTGTTCACATGTGATCCAGTCGTCACACTGCTCCGAGTGTTTGGAGCGCAGAATGTTCTTGTGTTCATCGACATACGGGGTCACCAAGGTAGAATTTTGTAGAACTATGTAGTGTGCTTGAGACCAAGAATGTCCGTCCCTACATATTATTGAGTCCCCTCCTAGCGTGCCTTTTCTAGTCAGTCTCCCCTCATACCGCGATTGAGGGAGACCAATCTTCTTAAGGTCAGGAATGAAGGAAACACAAAACCAAATGACATTCTTTGTTTGATGGCCCATGGAGATGCTTCCTTCTGGCCTAGCGCGGTTACGGACATATTTCTTTAGGACTCCCATGAACCTCTCAAAGGGGAACATATTGTGTAGAAATACAGGGCCCAGAACGACAATCTCGTCGACTAGATGAACTAGGACGTGCGTCATGATATTGTAGAAGGATGGTGGGAACACCAGCTCAAAACTGACAAGCATATTTTTCCTCGAAACTGACAAGCATTGCGCCACATCACTCCTTAACCTTGGTAGGATTTCTGGATCGATCACCTTCTGAGCGATTGCATTGAGGAATGCACATAGCTTCACAATGGCTAATCGAACATTTTCCGGTAGAAGCCCCTCAATGCAACCGGAAGCAGTTGTGTCATAATCACGTGGTGGTCATGAGACTTTAGGTTCTGGAACTTTTTCTTTGGCATATTTATTATTCCCTTTATATTTGACGAGAAGCCAGACGGGACCTTCATACTGAGCAGGCATTCAAAGAAGATTTCCTTCTCTTCTTTGGTAAGAGCGTAGCTGGCAGGACCTTCATACTGCTTGGGAGGCATGCCGTCTTTTTTGTGCACACGTTGCTGGTCCTCTCGTGCCTCAGGTGTATCTTTTGTCTTCCCATACACGCCCAAGAAGCCTAGCAGGTTCACACAAATCTTCTTCGTCACGTGCATCACGTCGATTGAAGAGCGGACCTCTAGGCCTTTCCAGTAGGGTAGGTCCCAAAATATAGATTTCTTCTTCCACATGGATGCGCGTCCCTCAGCGTCATTAGGAACAGATAGTCCGCTGGGACCCTTTCCAAAGAGTACTTGTAAATCGTTGACCATAGCAAGTACGTGATCACCGGTACGGATGGTGGGCTTCTTCCGGTGATCTGCCTCGCCTTTGAAATACTTGCTTTTCTTTTGACATTGATGGTTGGTCGAAAGAAATCGACGATGCCCTAGGTACACATTCTTCCTGCATTTGTCCAGGTATATACTTTTGGTGTCATCTAAATAGTGTGTGCATGCGTGGTATCCCTTGTTTGTCTGCCCTGAAAGGTTACTGAGAGCAGGACAATCATGCATGTCAAATTCCTGCTGTTTGTGCTCATCACACACACATACACTGTTTCCATTCCACAACTGTAAAAGTTCTTCAACTAATGGCCTTAGGTACACATCAATGTCATTGTCGGGTTGCTTAGGGCCTTGGATGAGAACTGGCATCATAATGAACTTCTGCTTCATAGATACATAGAGTCATGGCCCATGTGTTGTGATTGCTGCTCTGCTCCCCAAAAGGATTAAAGCCATCCGTGCTTAAACCAAACCATACGTTCCTTGCGTCACCTGCAAAGTCCTCCCAGTACTTTCTCTCGATTTTTCTCCACTGCGACCTGTCAGCGGGTGCTCTCAACTTCCCGTCTTTCTTATGGTCCTCTCTGTGCCAACGCATCAACTTGGCATGCTCTTTGTTTCTGAACAGACGTTTCAACTGTGGTATTATATGACCATACCACATCGCCTTCTCAAGAAGCCTCTTCCTGGGGTGCTCGCCATCAACATCACCAGGATCATCTCATATGGTCTTATACCGCAATGCACTGCATACCGGGCATGCATTCAAATCCTCGTACGCACCGCAGTAGAGGATGCAGTCATTAGGGCATGCATGTATCTTCTACACCTCCAATCCTAGAGGGCATACAACCTTCTTTGATGCGTACGTACTGTCGAGCAATTCGTTATCCTTTGGAAGCTTCTTCTTCAATATTTTCAGTAGCTTCTCAAATCCTTTGTTAGTTACACCATTCTCTCCCTTCCACTACATCAATTCTAGTACGGTACTGAGCTTTGTGTTGCCATCTTCGCAATTGGGGTACAACCCTTTTTTGTGATTCTCTAACATGCGATTCAACTTCAGCTTCTCCTTTTCACTTTCGCACTGTCTCTTTACATCAACGATGACCCAGCGAAGATCATCATCTGGCACATCGTCTGGTTCCTCTTGATCTACAGCTTCCCCCGTTGCAGCATCACCCTACTCAGGGGGCAAATAGTTTTCATCATCCTCTTCTTCTTTGATGTCTTCCATCATAACCCCTCTTTCTCTGTACTTGGTCCAAACATTGTAGTGTGGCATGAAACCCTCATAAAGCAGGTGGGTGTGAAGGGTTTTCGAGTCAGAGTAAGACCTCGTATTCCCACATATAGGGCATGGACGACACATAAAACCATTCTGCTTGTTTGCCTCAGCCACTGCGAGAAAATTATGCACGCCCTCAATGTACTCGGAGGTGCGTCTGTTACCATAGATCCATTGCCGGTTCATCTGCATGCATTATATATAATTAAGTGTGTCCAAAACCATTACAGAACATCATGAATAGATAAGTGACCAAATTAATAGAAGTTCATCATCACATTAAAACCAAAGTACATACATAGTTCTCATTGAACAACATATAGCTCTCCAAAGCATCTAATTAAACCATACATTGAAACTATGTAAAACATTTCAATGCAACAACAAGTGCGATCATAATCGCAACTAAGGTAACAATTGATCCAATGGCATAATGATACCAAGCCTCGGTATGAATGGCATATTTTCTAGTCTTTCTAATCTTCAAGCGCATTGCATCCATCTTGATCTTGTGATCATCGACGACATCCGCAACTCCAATATCATCTTATCCTCCTCACCTTTCTCCAATTTTTCCTTCAAGTAATTCTTTATTCTTCAACTAAATTTTACCTCTTGACAATAGGATCAGTTGGAATTTCCGGTTAACATACCTCCTAGATAAAAAAATCTATGTCACGTTGGTCGGCATAATTGTCATAAACACTAAATGAACCAAATAGTTATAAAAGATAATATATATATACCACATCTGAATCATAGACAGGACGATGCTCGACGGAAGCGGATACCAAAACCATCACAATGAACCAAATAGTTATTAAAAGATAATTTATACCACATCCGAATCATAGACAGGACGATGCCCGACGCAGGCAGATACCAAAACCATCGCACTATATAATAATAATAAACAATAAAGTAAGAAAAATACACAAGTATCTATCTAAATCATACAAGTAAAGACTTTTTTCTTTTAGAAAGAACATAAGATCAAGAGGCTCACCATGGTGGTGCCGGCGACAAGATCGGCGCGGGCGATCGACGGCGGTGAGGACGGGGACGGGAGAGGACGAACTGCCAAACCTAGACAAATCTTGAGGAAAATGGAGCTTGGACAAGGAGCTTCGAGAGGAGAAAGCTTAAGTGTGGCTTGGGCATTTCATCGAACACCTCATGTGCATAGGAGGTGAGCTAGAGCACCACAAAGCTCTCCCACGGCTGGCCAGAAAAACAGAGCACTCCACTACTCTGCTCGCGGGCGATGGGGTATATATAGGCATCTCATTAGTCCTGGTTCGTGGCTGGAACCGGGACCAAAGGGGGTTCCAGCCACGGACCGGGACCAATGGTTGTGGGCCAGGAGCGAGGCCCGTTTCTCCTAGTTCGTGTCTGGAACCGGGACCAAAGGGTCTAGACGAACCGGGACCAATTCCCCAGGAGGCTCGGCCGGCCCCCTGGCCTCATGAATCGGGACCGTTGCCCCCATGGGTCCCGGTTCGTGACTGAACCGGGACCAATGGGCTGGCCTGACCTGGACCAGAGCCCTATTTTCTACTAGTGGTGTGTTGGGGACACAAGATACTTTTTATTATTTGGTTGTAGGGTTGTTTGAGAGTGACTATCTTCATCCTACGCCTCCCACGGATTGATAAACCTTAGGTCATCCACTTGAGGGAAAATTGCTATTGTCCTACAAAGCTCTGCAGTTGGAGGCCCAACACGTGTCTACAAGAATAAAGTTGCATAGTAGACATCAAGCTCTTTTTTGGCGTCGTTGCCGGGGAGGTGAGTGCTTGAAGGTATATATTTAGATATTGCAATTGAACATTTTAGTTTCGTGTTTATCACTAGTTTTGTTTATAAAAAGAAAACTACAAAAAATGGAATTCAAGTTGCATCATATTATTCATCTTTATAATGTCTTTTGTGAAAATGATGGAAAAGAAAATTGTGCTCAATTGATAGAAGAAGAATTCTACAAAATGTTTGGCATAAATGACGAGCATGATTGCAATGTTGTTAGTATGAATTCTTTGAATATCCATGATGCTAACGATATGCAAAGCCATAAGCTTGGGGATGAAACATTTGGTGAAGATGGTATTTTTAGTCCCCCAAGATTTGATGTGCAAATTTGTTATAATGATTGCATGCCTCCTATTTATGATGATTATATCGATGAAAGTGGATTTGGAGAGGTCATGACTTTATTTAATGATGAATCCACTATTGCGGAAGAGGTTTCAATTGATTGTTATATATGAGAACAAAGTTGCTATATATGATGATTATGGTGATGACATGTATGCTATATTGAATAATTATAACCACCGTAGGAGGAAGGTTATAGATACATAGAGTCACAGCCCATGTGTTGTGATTGCTGCTCTGCTCCACAATAGGATTAATGCCATCCGTGCTTAAACCAAACCATATGTTCCTTGCGTCACCTGCAAAGTCCTCCCGGTACTTTCTCTTGTTTTTTCTCCACTGTGAACTGTCAGCAGGTGCTCTCAACTTCCCATCTTTCTTATGGTCCTCTCTGTGCCATCGCATCAACTTGGCATGCTGTTTGTTTCTAAACAGACGTTTCAACCGTGGTATTATAGGAGCATACCACATCACCTTCGCAAGAAGCCTCTTCCTGGGGTGCTCGCCATCAACATCACCAGGATCATCTCATATGATCTTATACCGCAATGCACTGCATACCGGGCATGCGTTCAAATCCTCGTACGAACCGCGGTAGATGTTGCAGTCATTAGGGCATGCATGCATCTTCTACACCTCCAATCCTAGAGGGCACACAACCTTCTTTGTTGCGTACGTACTGTCGGGCAATTCGCTATACTTTGGAAGCTTCTTCTTCAATATTTTCAGTAGCTTCTCAAATCCTTTGTCAGTTACACCATTCTCTCCCTTCCACTACAACAATTCTAGTACGGTACTAAGCTTTGTGTTGCCATCTTCGCAATTGGGGTACAGCCCTTTTTTGTGATTCTCTAACATGCGATTCAACTTCAGCTTCTCCTTTTCACTTTCGCACTGTCTCTTTACATCAACGATGACCCAGCGAAGATCATCATCTGGCACATCGTCTGGTTCCTCTTGATCTACAACTTCCCCCGTTGCAGCATCACCCTACTCAGGGGGCAAATAGTTTTCATCATCCTCTTCTTCTTTGATGTCTTCCATCATAACCCCTCTTTCTCTGTACTTGGTCCAAACATTGTAGTGTGGCATGAAACCCTCATAAAGCAGGTGGGTGTGAAGGGTTTTCGAGTCAGAGTAAGACCTCGTATTCCCACATATAGGGCATGGACGACACAAAAAACCATTCTGCTTGTTTGCCTCAGCCACTGCGAGAAAATTATGCACGCCCTCAATGTACTCGGAGGTGCGTCTGTTACCATAGATCCATTGCCGGTTCATCTGCATGCATTATATATAATTAAGTGTGTCCAAAACCATTACAGAACATCATGAATAGATAAGTGACCAAATTAATAGAAGTTCATCATCACATTAAAACCAAAGTACATACATAGTTCTCATTGAACAACATATAGCTCTCCAGAGCATCTAATTAAACCATACATTGAAACTATGTAAAACATTTCAATGCAACAACAAGTGCGATCATAATCGCAACTAAGGTAACAATTGATCCAATGGCATAATGATACCAAGCCTCGGTATGAATGGCATATTTTCTAGTCTTTCTAATCTTCAAGCGCACTGCATCCATCTTGATCTTGTGATCATCGACGACATCCGCAACTCCAATATCATCTTATCCTCCTCACCTTTTTCCAATTTTTCCTTCAAGTAATTCTTTATTCTTCAACTAAATTTTACCTCTTGACAATAGGATCAGTTGGAATTTCCGGTTAACATACCTCCTAGATAAAAAAATCTATGTCACGTTGGTCGGCATAATTGTCATAAACACTAAATGAACCAAATAGTTATAAAAGATAATATATATATATACCACATCTGAATCATAGACAGGACGATGCTCGACGGAAGCGGATACCAAAACCATCACAATGAACCAAATAGTTATTAAAAGATAATTTATACCACATCCGAATCATAGACAGGACGATGCCCGACGGAGGCAGATACCAAAACCATCGCACTATATAATAATAATAAACAATAAAGTAAGAAAAATACACAAGTATCTATCTAAATCATACAAGTAAAGACTTTTTTCTTTTAGAAAGAACATAAGATCAAGAGGCTCACCATGGTGGTGCCGGCGACAAGATCGGCGCGGGCGATCGACGGCGGTGAGGACGGGGACGGGAGAGGACGAATTGCCAAACCTAGACAAATCTTGAGGAAAATGGCGCTTGGACAAGGAGCTTCGAGAGGAGAAAGCTTAAGTGTGGCTTGGGCATTTCATCGAACACCTCATGTGCATAGGAGGTGAGCTAGAGCACCACAAAGCTCTCCCACGGCTGGCCAGAAAAACAGAGCACTCCACTACTCTGCTCGCGGGCGATGGGGTATATCTAGGCATCTCATTAGTCCTGGTTCGTGGCTGGAACCGGGACCAAAGGGGGTTCCAGCCACGGACCGGGACCAATGGTTGTGGGCCAGGAGCGAGGCCCATTTCTCCTGGTTCGTGTCTGGAACCGGGACCAAAGGGTCTAGACGAACCGGGACCAATTCCCCAGGAGGCTCGGCCGGCCCCCTGGCCTCATGAATCGGGACCGTTGCCCCCATGGGTCCCGGTTCGTGACTGAACCGGGACCAATGGTCTGGCCCGACCTGGACCAGAGCCCTATTTTCTACTAGTGGTGTGTTGGGGACACAAGAGACTTTTTATTATTTGGTTGTAGGGTTGTTTGAGAGTGACTATCTTCATCCTACGCCTCCCACGGATTGATAAACCTTAGGTCATCCACTTGAGGGAAAATTGCTATTGTCCTACAAAGCTCTGAAGTTGGAGGCCCAACACGTGTCTACAAGAATAAAGTTGCATAGTAGACATCAAGCTCTTTTTTGGCGTCGTTGCCGGGGAGGTGAGTGCTTGAAGGTATATATTTAGATATTGCAATTGAACATTTTAGTTTCGTGTTTATCACTAGTTTTGTTTATAAAAAGAAAACTACAAAAAATGGAATTCAAGTTGCATCATATTATTCATCTTTATAATGTCTTTTGTGAAAATGATGGAAAAGAAAATTGTGCTCAATTGATAGAAGAAGAATTCTACAAAATGTTTGGCATAAATGACAAGCATGATTGCAATGTTGTTAGTATGAATTCTTTGAATATCCATGATGCTAACGATATGCAAAGCCATAAGCTTGGGGATGAAACATTTGGTGAAGATGGTATTTTTAGTCCCCCAAGATTTGATGTGCAAATTTGTTATAATGATTGCATGCCTCCTATTTATGATGATTATATCGATGAAAGTGGATTTGGAGAGGTCATGACTTTAATGATGAATCCACTATTGCGGAAGAGGTTTCAATTGATTGTTATATATGAGAACAAAGTTGCTATATATGATGATTATGGTGATGACATGTATGCTATATTGAATAATTATAACCACCGTAGGAGGAAGGTTATAGATACATAGAGTCACAGCCCATGTGTTGTGATTGCTGCTCTGCTCCACAAAAGGATTAATGCCATCCGTGCTTAAACCAAACCATATGTTCCTTGCGTCACCTGCAAAGTCCTCCCGGTACTTTCTCTTGTTTTTTCGCCACTGTGAACTGTCAGCAGGTGCTCTCAACTTCCCGTCTTTCTTATGGTCCTCTCTGTGCCATCGCATCAACTTGGCATGCTGTTTGTTTCTAAACAGACGTTTCAACCGTGGTATTATAGGAGCATACCACATCACCTTCGCAAGAAGCCTCTTCCTGGGGTGCTCGCCATCAACATCACCAGGATCATCTCATATGATCTTATACCGCAATGCACTGCATACCGGGCATGCGTTCAAATCCTCGTACGAACCGCGGTAGATGTTGCAGTCATTAGGGCATGCATGCATCTTCTACACCTCCAATCCTAGAGGGCACACAACCTTCTTTGTTGCGTACGTACTGTCGGGCAATTCGCTATACTTTGGAAGCTTCTTCTTCAATATTTTCAGTAGCTTCTCAAATCCTTTGTCAGTTACACCATTCTCTCCCTTCCACTACAACAATTCTAGTACGGTACTAAGCTTTGTGTTGCCATCTTCGCAATTGGGGTACAGCCCTTTTTTGTGATTCTCTAACATGTGATTCAACTTCAGCTTCTCCTTTTCACTTTCGCACTGTCTCTTTACATCAACGATGACCCAGCGAAGATCATCATCTGGCACATCGTCTGGTTCCTCTTGATCTACAGCTTCCCCCGTTGCAGCATCACCCTACTCAGGGGGCAAATAGTTTTCATCATCCTCTTCTTCTTTGATGTCTTCCATCATAACCCCTCTTTCTCTGTACTTGGTCCAAACATTGTAGTGTGGCATGAAACCCTCATAAAGCAGGTGGGTGTGAAGGGTTTTCGAGTCAGAGTAAGACCTCATATTCCCACATATAGGGCATGGACGACACAAAAAACCATTCTGCTTGTTTGCCTCAGCCACTGCGAGAAAATTATGCACGCCCTCAATGTACTCGGAGGTGCGTCTGTTACCATAGATCCATTGCCGGTTCATCTGCATGCATTATATATAATTAAGTGTGTCCAAAACCATTACAGAACATCATGAATAGATAAGTGACCAAATTAATAGAAGTTCATCATCACATTAAAACCAAAGTACATACATAGTTCTCATTGAACAACATATAGCTCTCCAGAGCATCTAATTAAACCATACATTGAAACTATGTAAAACATTTCAATGCAACAACAAGTGCGATCATAATCGCAACTAAGGTAACAATTGATCCAATGGCATAATGATACCAAGCCTCGGTATGAATGGCATATTTTCTAGTCTTTCTAATCTTCAAGCGCATTGCATCCATCTTGATCTTGTGATCATCGACGACATCCGCAACTCCAATATCATCTTATCCTCCTCACCTTTTTCCAATTTTTCCTTCAAGTAATTCTTTATTCTTCAACTAAATTTTACCTCTTGACAATAGGATCAGTTGGAATTTCCGGTTAACATACCTCCTAGATAAAAAAATCTATGTCACGTTGGTCGGCATAATTGTCATAAACACTAAATGAACCAAATAGTTATAAAAGATAATATATATATATACCACATCTGAATCATAGACAGGACGATGCTCGACGGAAGCGGATACCAAAACCATCACAATGAACCAAATAGTTATTAAAGATAATTTATACCACATCCGAATCATAGACAGGACGATGCCCGACGGAGGCGGATACCAAAACCATCGCACTATATAATAATAAAAAATAATAAAGTAAGAAAAATACACAAGTATCTATCTAAATCATACAAGTAAGAACTTTTTTATTTTAGAAAGAACATAAGATCAAGAGGCTCACCACGGTGGTGCCGGTGACAAGATCGGCGCGGGCGATCGACGGCGGTGAGGATGGGGACGGGAGAGGACGGACTGCCAAACCTAGAAAAATCTCGAGCAAAATGGAGCTTGGACAAGGAGCTTCGAGAGGAGAAAGCTTAAGTGTGGCTCAGGCATTTCATCGAACACCTCATGTGCATAGGAGGTGAGCTAGAGCACCACAAAGCTCTCCCATGGCTGGCCAGAAAAACAGAGCACTCCACTATTCTGCTCGCGGGCGAGGGGGTATATATAGGCATCTCATTGGTCCTGGTTCGTGGCTGGAACCGGGACCAAAGGGGACTTTGGTCCCCGGTTCCAGCCATGGACCGGGACCAATGGTTGTGGGCCAGGAGCGAGGCCCGTTGGTCCCGGTTCGTGTCTGGAACCGGGACCAAAGGGTCCAGATGAACCGGGACCAATTCCCCACGAGGCTCGGCCAGCCCCCTGGCCTCATGAACCGGGACCGTTACCCCCATGGGTCCCGGTTCGTCACTGAACCGGGACCAATGAGCTGGCCCGACCTGGACCAAAGCCCTATTTTCAACTAGTGGTGTGTTGGGGACATAAGAGACTTTCTATTATTTGGATGTAGGGTTGTTTGAGAGTGACTATCTTCATCCTGCGCCTCCAACGGAATGATAAACCTTAGGTCATCCACTTGAGGGAAAATTGCTATAGTCCTACAAAGCTCTACACTTGGAGGCCCAACACGTGTCTACAAGAATAAAGTTGCATAGTAGACGTCAAGCTCTTTTCTGGCGTCGTTGCCAGGGAGGTGAGTGCTTGAAGCTATATATTTAGATATTGCAATTGAACCTTTTAGTTTCGTGTTTATCACTAGTTTTGTTTATAAAAATAAAACTACAAAAAATGGAATTCAGGTTGCATCATATTATTCATCTTTATAATGTCTCTCGTGAAAATGATGGAAAAGAAAATTGTGCTCAATTGATAGAATAAGAATTCTATAAAATGTTTGGCATAAATGATGAGCATGATTGCAATGTTGTTAGTATGAATTCTTTGAATATCCATGATGCTAACGATATGCAAAGCCATAAGCTTGGGGATGCAACATTTGGTGAAGATGGTATTTTTAGTCCCCCAAGATTTGATGTGCAAATTTGTTATAATGATTGCATGCCTCCTATTTATGATGATTATATCGATGAAAGTGGATTTGGAGAGGTCATGACTTTAATTAATGATGAATCCACTATTTCGGAAGAGGTTTCAATTGATTGTTATATATGAGAACAAAGTTGCTATCTATGATGATTATGGTGATGACATGTATGCTATATTGAATAATTATAACCACCATAGGAGGAAGGTTATTGATACATAGAGTCATGGCCCATGTGTTGTGATTGCTGCTCTGCTCCCCAAAAGGATTAATACCATCCGTGCTTAAACCAAACCATACGTTCCTTGCGTCACCTGCAAAGTCCTCCCAGTACTTTCTCTCAATTTTTCTCCACTGGGACCTGTCAGCGGGTGCTCTCAACTTCCCGTCTTTCTTATGGTCCTCTCTGTGCCATCGCTTCAACTTGGCATGCTCTTTGTTTCTGAACAGACGTTTCAACTGTGGTATTATAGGATCATACCACATCACCTTCGCAAGAAGCCTCTTACTAGGGTGCTCGCCATCAACATCACCAGGATCATCTCATATGATCTTATACCGCAATGCACGGCGTACCGGGCATGCGTTCAAATCCTCGTACGCACCGCGGTAGAGGATGCAGTCATTAGGGCATGCATGTATCTTCTACACCTCCAATCCTAGAGGGCATACAACCTTCTTTGCCGCGTATGTACTATCGGGCAATTCGCTATCCTTTGGAAGCTTCTTCTTTCATATTTTCAGTGGCTTCTCAAATCCTTTGTCAGTTACACCATTCTCTCCCTTCCACTACAGCAATTCCAGTATGGTACTGAGCTTTGTGTTGCCATCTTCACAATTGGGGTACAACCCTTTTTTGTGGTCCTCTAACATGCGATCGAACTTCAGCTTCTCCTTTTCACTTTCGCACTGTCTCTTTACATCAACGATGACCCGGCGAAGATCATCATCTGGCACATCGTCTGGTTCCTCTTGATCTTCAGCTTCCCCCGTTGCAGCATCACCGTACTCAGGGGGCACATAGTTTTCATCATCCTCTTCTTCTTTTCTGTCTTCCATCATAACCCCTCTTTCTCCGTACTTGGTCCAAACATTATAGTGTGGCATGAAACCCTTATAAAGCAGGTGGGTGTGAATGGTTTTTGAGTCAGAGTAAGAGTAAGACCTCGTATTCCCACATATAGGGCATGGACAACACATAAAACCATTCTGCTTGTTTGCCTCAGCCACTGCGAGAAAATTATGCACGCCCTCAATGTACTCGGAGGTGCGTATGTTACCATAGATCCATTGCCGGTTCATCTGCATGCATTATATATAATTAAGTGTGTCAAAAACCATTACAGAACATCATGAATAGATAAGTGACCAAATTAATAAAAGTTCATCATCACATTAAAACTAAAGTACATACATAGTTCTCATTGAACAACATATAGCTCTCCAAAGCATCTAATTAAACCATACATTGATACTATGTAAAACATTTCAATGCAACAACAAATGCGATCATAATCGCAAGTAAGGTAACAATTGATCCAATGGCATAATGATACCAAGCCTCGGTATGAATGGCATATTTTCTAGTCTGTCTAATCTTCAAGCGCATTGCATCCATCTTGATCCTGTGATCGTCGACGACATCCGCAACTCCAATATCATCTTATCCACCTCACCTTTTTCCAATTTTTCCTTCAAGTAATTCTTTTGTTCTTCAACTAAATTTAACCTCTCGACAATAGGATCGGTTGGAATTTCCGGTTAACATACCTCCTAGATAAAAAAAAATCTATGTCACATTGGTCGGCATAATTGTCATAAACACTAAATGAACCAAATAGTTATAAAAGATAATATATACCACATCCGAATCATAGACAGGAAGATGCCCGACGGAGGCGGATACCAAAACCATCGGAATGAACCAAATAGTTATGGAAGATAATATATACCACATCTAAATCATAGAGAGGACGATGCCCGACGGAGGGGGATACCAAAACCATCGCACTATATAATAATAAAAAATAATAAAGTAAGAAAAATACACAAGTATCTATCTAAATCATACAAGTAAGAACTTTTTTCTTTTAGAAAGAACATAAGATCAAGAGGCTCACCACGGTGGTGCCGGTGACAAGATCGGCGCGGGCGATCGACGGCGGTGAGGACGGGGACGGGAGAGGACGGACTTCCCAACCTAGACAAATCTCGAGGAAAATGGAGCTTGGACAAGGAGCTTCGAGAGGAGAAAGCTTAAGTGTGGCTTGGGCATTTCATCGAACACCTCATGTGCATAGGAGGTGAGCTAGAGCACCACAAAGCTCTCCCACGGCTGGCCAGAAAAACAGAGCACTCCACTACTCTTCTCGCGGGCGAGGGGGGATATATAGGCATCTCATTGGTCCTGGTTCATGGCTGGAACCAGGACCAAAGGGGACTTTGGTCCCGGTTCCAGCCACGGACCGGGACCAATGGTTGTGAGCCAAGAGCGAGGCCCGTTGGTCCCGGTTCATGTCTGGAACCGGGACCAAAGGGTCCAGATGAACCGGGACAAATTCCCCACGAGGCTCGGCCGGCCCCTGGCCTCATGAACCGGGACCGTTGCCCCCATGGGTCCTGGTTCGTGACTGAACTGGGACCAATGGGCTGGCCCGACCTGGACCAAAGCCCTATTTTCTACTAGTGGTGTGTTGGAGACACAAGAGACTTTTATTATTTGGTTGTAGGGTTGTTTGAGAGATACTATCTTCATCCTACGCCTCCCACGGATTGATAAACCTTAGGTCATCCACTTGAGGGAAAATTGCTATTGTCCTACAAAGCTCTGCACTTGGAGGCCCAACACGTGTCTACAAGAATAAAGTTACGTAGTAGACATCAAGCTCTTTTCTAGCGTCGTTGCCGAGGAGGTGAGTGCTTGAAGGTATATCTTTAGATATTGCAATTGAACCTTTTAGTTTGTTGTTTATAACTAGTTTTGTTTATAAAAAGAAAACTACAAAAAATGGAATTCAGGTTGCATCATATTATTCATCTTTGTAATGTCTTTTGTGAAAATGATGGAAAAGAAAATTGTGCTCAATTGATAGAAGAAGAATTCTATAAAATGTTTGGCATAAATGATGAGCATGATTGCAATGTTGTTAGTATGAATTCTTTGAATATCCATGATGCTAACGATATGCAAAGCCATAAGCTTGGGGATGCAACATTTGGTGAAGATGGTATTTTTAGTCCCCCAAGATTTGATTTGCAAATTTGTTATAATGATTGCATGCCTCCTATTTATGATGATTATATCAATGAAAGTGGATTTGGAAGGTCATGACTTTATTTGATGATGAATCCACTATTTCAGAAGAGGTTTCAATTGATTGTTATATATGAGAACAAAGTTGCTATCTATGATGATTATGGTGATGACATGTATGATATATTGAATAATTATAACCACCATAGGAGGAAGGTTATAGATACATAGAGTCACGACCCATGTGTTGTGTTTGCTGCTCTGCTCCCCAAAAGGATTAATGCCATCCGTGCTTAAACCAAACCACACGTTCCTTGCGTCACCTGCAAAGTCCTCCCAGTACATTCTCTCAATTTTTCTCCACTGGGACCTGTCAGCGGGTGCTCTCAACTTCCCGTCTTTCTTATGGTCCTCTGTGTGCCATCACATCAACTTGGAATGCTCTTTGTTTCTGAACAGACGTTTCAACCGTGGTATTATAGGATCATACCACATCACCTTCACAAGAAGCCTCTTCCTAGGGTGCTCGCCATCAACATCACCAGGATCATCTCATATGATCTTATACCGCAATGCACGGCATACCGGGCATGCGTTCAAATCCTCGTACGCACCGCGGTAGAGGATGCAGTCATTAGGGCATGCATGTATCTTCTACACCTCCAATCCTAGAGGGCATACAACCTTCTTTGCTGCGTACGTACTGTCGGGCAATTCGCTATCCTTTGGAAGCTTCTTCTTCAATATTTTCAGTAGCTTCTCAAATCCTTTGTCAGTTACACCATTCTGTCCCTTCCACTACAGAAATTCCAGTACGATACTGAGCTTTGTGTTGCCATCTTCGCAATTGGGGTACAGCCCTTTTTTGTGATCCTGTAACATGCGATCGAACTTCAGCTTCTCCTTTTCACTTTCGCACTGTCTCTTTACATCAACGATGACCCGGCGAAGATCAACATCTGGCACATCATCTGGTTCCTCTTGATCTTCAGCTTCCCCCGTTGCAGCATCACCGTACTCAGGGGGCACATAGTTTTCATCATCCTCTTCTTCTTTTCTGTCTTCCATCATAACCCCTCTTTCTCCATACTTGGTCCAAACATTATAGTGTGGCATGAAACCCTTATAAAGCAGGTGGGTGTGAAGGGTTTTTGAGTCAGAGTAAGAGTAAGACCTCGTATTCCCACATATAGGGCATGGACAACACATAAAACCATTCTGCTTGTTTGCCTCAGCCACTGCGAGAAAATTATGCACGCCCTCAATGTACTCGGAGGTGCGTGTGTTACCATAGATCCATTGTCAGTTCATCTGCATGCATTATATATAATTAAGTGTGTCAAAAACCATTACAGAACATCATGAATAGATAAGTGACCAAATTAATAAAAGTTCATCATCACATTAAAACTAAAGTACATACATAGTTCTCATTGAACAACATATAGCTCTCCAAAGCATCTAATTAAACCATACATTGATACTATGTAAAACATTTCAATGCAACAACAAATGCGATCATAATCGCAACTAAGGTAACAATTGATCCAATGGCATAATGATACCAAGCCTCGGTATGAATGGCATATTTTCTAGTCTGTCTAATCTTCAAGCGCATTGCATCCATCTTGATCCTGTGATCGTCGACGACATCCGCAACTCCAATATCATCTTATCCACCTCACCTTTTTCCAATTTTTCCTTCAAGTAATTCTTTTGTTCTTCAACTAAATTTAACCTCTCGACAATAGGATCGGTTGGAATTTCTGGTTAACATACCTCCTAGATAAAAAAAATCTATGTCACATTGGTCGGCATAATTGTCATAAACACTAAATGAACCAAATAGTTATAAAAGATAATATATACCACATCCGAATCATAGACAGGACGATGCCCGACGCAGGCGGATACCAAAACCATCGCAATGAACCAAATAGTTATGGAAGATAATATATACCACATCTGAATCATAGAGAGGACGATGCCCGACGGAGGCGGATACCAAAACCATCGCACTATATAATAATAAAAAATAATAAAGTAAGAAAAATACACAAGTATCTATGTAAATCATACAAGTAAGAACTTTTTTCTTTTAGAAAGAACATAAGATCAAGAGGCTCACCACGGTGGTGCCGGCGACAAGATCGGCGCGGGCGATCGACGGCGGTGAGGACGGGGATGGGAGAGGACGGACTGCCCAACCTAGAAAAAT
Source organism: Triticum urartu (assembly GCF_056163025.1). NCBI lineage: Eukaryota > Viridiplantae > Streptophyta > Magnoliopsida > Poales > Poaceae > Triticum > Triticum urartu. Next base: position 280,304,507 of record NC_141874.1, read on the forward strand.
CTCGAGGAAAATGGAGCTTGGACAAGGAGCTTTGAGCGGAGAAAGCTTAAGTGTGGCTTGGGCATTTCATCGAACACCTCATGTTCATAGGAGGTGAGCTAGAGCACCACAAAGCTCTCCCACGGCTGGCCAGAAAAACAGAGCACTCCACTACTCTGCTCGTGGGCGAGGGGGTATACATAGGCATCTCATTGGTCCTGGTTCGTGGCTAGAACCGGGACCAAAGGGGACTTTGGTCCCGGTTCCAGCCACGGACCGGGACCAATGGTTGTGAGCCAAGAGCGAGGCCCGTTGGTCCCGGTTCATGTCTGGAACCGGGACCAAAGGGTCCAGACGAACCGGGACCAATTCCCCAGGAGGCTCGGCCGGCCCCCTGGCCTCATGAACCGGGACCGTTGCCCCCATGGGTCCCGGTTCGTGACTGAACCGGGACCAATGGGCTGGCCTGACCTGGACCAAAGCCCTATTTTCTACTAGTGGTGTGTTGGGGACACAAGAGACTTTTTATTATTTGGTTGTAGGGTTGTTTGAGAGATACTATCTTCATCCTACGCCTCCCACGGATTGATAAACCTTAGGTCATCCACTTGAGGGAAAATTGCTATTGTCCTACAAAGCTCTGCACTTGGAGGCCCAACACGTGTCTACAAGAATAAAGTTACGTAGTATACATCAAGCTCTTTTCTGGTGTCGTTGCCGAGGAGGTGAGTGCTTGAAGGTATATCTTTACATATTGCAATTGAACCTTTTAGTTTATTGTTTATCACTAGTTTTGTTTATAAAAAGAAAACTACAAAAAATGGAATTCAGGTTGCATCATATTATTCATCTTTATAATGTCTTTCATGAAAATGATGGAAAAGAAAATTGTGCTCAATTGATAGAAGAAGAATTCTATAAAAATGTTTGGCATAAATGATGAGCATGATTGCAATGTTGTTAGTATGAATTCTTTGAATATCCATTATGCTAACGATATGAAAAGCCATAAGCTTGGGGATGCAACATTTGGTGAAGATGGTATTTTTAGTCCCCCAAGATTTGATGTGCAAATTTGTTATAATGATTGCATGCCTCCTATTTATGATGATTATATCGATGAAAGTGGATTTGGTGAGGTCATGACTTTATTTAATGATGAATCCACTATTTCGGAAGACGTTTCAATTGATTGTTATATATGAGAAGTTGCTATCTATGATGATTATGGTGATGACATGTATGCTATATTGAATAATTATAACCATGAAACTTGTCATCATGATTTTAATTTTCAATCTCACGATAGTTATTTTGTTGAATTTGCTCCCACCACTATTGATGAGAATAAATTTGCTTATGTGGAGAGTAACAAAATTTCTATGCTTATGTATCATGAAAAGAATGCTTTATGTGATAGTTATATTGTTCAATTCATTCATGATGTTACTGAAAATTATTATGGTGGAGGAACTTTTGCTTGTAGGTATTGCAATAATATCAAGTTTCCTTTCTATGTGTTGAAAATTTTGAAGTTATGCTTGTTTTGCCTTCCTATGCTAGTTGATTCTTGCTCCCATAAATTATTTTCTCACAAAATCCCTATGCATAGGAAGTGGGTTAGACTTAAATGTGCTTGCCATGTGTTTCATGATGCTCTCTTTATGTTTCAATTCTTATCTTTTATGCGAGCATCATTGAAATCATCATGCCTAGCTTCAAAGGCATTAAAGAATAGTGCTTGTTGGGAGACAACCCAACACTTTTACCTATTATTTTTGTGTGTTCACATGATTAGGCTACTGTATTAATCATGTTTCATAGCTTTTGTTTCAATAAAGTGCCAAGTAAAGCCTTTCGGATAGTGTGGATGATAGTTGACTTGATTCTGAGCAAAAACAAAAACTTTTGCTTCCAGAAACAGAATTGTTTAAATTCACTAGAACGTGATAAAATTCTGAAATTTTTACAGATGATTGACAAAAAAATTGCCTGCGTTGTCCTAATTGTTCAGAATTTTGGAGTAGTAGAAGTATGGTAGTTATCCAGATCAATACAGACTGTTCTGTTTTTGACAAATTTTGTTTTCAATGCATAGTTTGCTTGTTTCCTAGTTCCTATGGATTATATTGCTCAATATAAATTGTGGAAATGATAAGTACAGTAGGTATTTTGTGGAAATAATTATGAATCTTGTCTTTGACAGTACCAAAGTGAAATGGTTTGCTCTTTATCATACTAACCTATCTCATGAAGTTCCATTAAGTTTTGTGTGATTTAAGTTTTCAAGTTTTGGGTGAGATGTTGATATGAGGAGAATAAGGAGTGAGAAGACCCTAAGCTTGGGGAATCCCAAGGCACCCCAAGTTAATATCCAAGGGAGATCCAAGAAACTAAGCTTGGGGATGCCCCAGAAGGCATCCCCTCTTTCGTCTCCAACATTATCGGTAACCTTACTTGAGGCTATGTTTTCATTCGTCACATGAGATGTGTTTTGCTTGGAGCGTCATTTGCTTTTGATAGGATTTGCTTGTTGTTATTTAGAATAACGTTTTGCATCTTTTATTTCAATAAAAATGTCAAGGATAGCCTTTACCATGCTTATCTTGCAAGTCTACATGTTGCTGTTTCAAAACAGAAAGTTTATCATTGTTGAAACAATTCCCGAGAAAAGTGAGAATGTGATAGAATAATGATTTTTTACATAATAAGCTATGATAAAGTTTCTATAGTGTGGTAAATTTTCAGAATTTTTTGAGTTACAGAAGTATTGATACTCTTGCATTCTTTACAGAGTGTCATGTTTTAGCATGTTGTTGTTATGTTTGCATTGTTTGCATATGTTTGCTTGTTTAACGATTCTATTTGAGGATAGGAGTATTAAATATGCAAAGGCATCTTTCCCTAATAATAAAGAACGGATTCACTCCGTGGGTTCATCGTCACAATACGCTTCTTCCTGTGATTTTACGCTTTCAGTTTTAATTTAAAACATATTCGGGGTGGTACTAAATTTTGTCTCTGCAATATTATCGACTTGATTGACTGCTATGTTCGCTTAGCTGGGCTACGATCCAGTTGGGCCTTGGTCTGTCTTTCTTCGTCCGAACAGGTTTCTAAATAAACGACGACACAAGGAGCACGGGCTCGCCTCTTGTTCCTATCCCCCACGAAGTCATGGCCGCCGCCACCACCCATGCCGGGCGCTTCCGCCGAGCTCCCCACAGTCCGCGCCTCCCTCCCTTCCGGCCAGATTCTCCGCTCTTGGCCTCTACCGACCCGCTCGCAACCCCACCCCATGGCTAGGGTTTCGGGTAGAGTTGCGCCGGTGCTTCTCCGGCGGCCCCAGTACATCCCTCCTTCATTCTTGGCCTGGATCAAGAAAGAGGGGGACAGAGGAAAGTAGAAAGGGCGCGGCGGTGAGAACCTTTCCTCCTCCAGCGCGTGGTGGGACACGCTGTCGTCGGCGTCCACGAGCGCCACAACATGCTCCACACCCAGCAGCGGTGAATTGAATGGTCGAAGGATCCATTTGTCCATGTATGGCTAGCGGCCTGTCTTGTCGGATCTCAACTTCTCTCCCTTCACATATGCATCTTCCGTCCATGGGCTCCCCCAAATCTTAGGCCTCCTGTCAAACTTCATTAATCTAGCTCTACTTTGTTGAGCGCTAGCTGATTTTTGCGGATGTGTCTAGCTTATTTGTTGGTTCACACGCTTCCAGCAGCAACTTCATGAGATTAATTCATATGATATATTCCATGGTATTGCGGGTTCATAAGCAAGATGTTGTACTTGATAGATCTGTGGATTGTCAAAGTTTAGTGACTATGACAAACTCAAATCAAAGCTGAGCTAGACAAGATGAGCTATTGACCAACCTCGTGGATTCATGATATGCAAGCATGGTCATAGGATATTATTGCTTGCTATGTGAAGCATCACTAGAAGTAACTGAACTTTCAAATGTTCACCTTGGTCTTTGTGCAGTATGCTTAAGATGATTTAGGCATGAGGAGATTAATTTTTTGGACACGGTGAGATATTGGCCGTACGAGATGAATGTGAGAGATACGTCGTCACCAACCATGGCCACCTGGCTGATGTCCCATGTTGAGGGATGGCACGAGTCCTCTCGGCTCCACTTCCAGATGGGTGAAGTGCGGAACTCCAACATTCGACGAAGTTGTACATGATGAAGTCCCTGACGTGGCCCTTAGATACTACTGAATGACCGAGCCACAGGCGACATACATCTAATCTCATCGTTCCGGCAACTTCGCAGGAACATTGTATGCTCGTGCTCCACCCTTCACTAGAACTCTGTCTTACCATGCTTCACCTAAGGTATGTACTATAGTTTCAGAAGATAAATAATACCCAATGCATAGCTTCTCTGTTGCCCAATGTACTGCAACTTATTATGCATTCTTCAGTTCTGCACCACTTGAGCATTATGTAATAATGTTTCTACTTCCTACAGAAATGAGAATAAAACTTCTCTTGAGAATCTAGCACATAAGGCAATCGTATGTTGGTTTTTAGACATAGACAATGTAGCTGGGAATATCAATCGTATATTGGGTTTCAGACATAGGCAATGCAGCTAGGTAGAACTGACTTGAAACTATTTCTTTGGCTGAGGTAGGAAGTAGGAAACATGCAGCTTGAACCACAGCAGAAAAATGTACTGCAATTTAGTTGCATCTTAGCATATGTCCAGAGGTATACCGCACCACAGCAGAAAAATGTACTGCAATTTAGTTGCATCTTAGCATACGTCCAGAGGTATACCGCATATGTAGCACGTGCGGTTCAGTTGTTTATTTTATTTTATTTCACACAGTCTATTGACTGGTAGCAGGATGAGAGGGAAGTTAGCAAGTCACCAGCTTTGAAAGTGCATTTTTTTCTATAGTATTTAAGCAATTACTTAATTTTGAAGAGTTATTTACATTCAAAATTAGTGTATATGCTTTTTCCCCTCTTCATATCCCTTATTTATATCTTACTTTTAGAAGATTTACGGTCGTTTCACTGAAATTATCACAAATTGAAGTTCTTACAAGGACCAAGGACTCCGAGTGGATAAACATGTTTTTATTGAATACTTAATCTGTACCACCCACTCCAGATGCAGAGACAGGTACATTTAACAAGGATTCCTGATGCATAACAGTGAAATGAATTTAGCGAGCCTGTTCAATTCTATTCTTTGGAAACAATAACATAAGCTTGATGAGACCGTAGCCCGATGCTTCCAGTTTATGAATCCCAGAATTAATAAGACCTTGGTTAGTTTGGACTCATAGAAATGTGTCAATTAGGCATAGAGCCTCATCATTCTGATTCATGATGGCATGGACGTATATCATATGTTCTCTCTTGCTTTGTAATTCATCGTTGTAGCTTCCAGGACAAGAAGACTAATATAACACCCTCGATGCGACTATAGCTCCCACGTGTCGAGGCACGACTTAGAGACATAATCGCATTGAAGGCATATGTCGCAAGTTAGGCAATCTTCCCAACATCCCATGTAATATGATGATAAAAGGGGAGATAACATAGTTGGCTTACACTCGCCACGTCAATCAAGTACATAAATAACATTACATCAACCAAACACTCATGGCCCGACTACGGCACCAAAATAAAAGAGAACCCAACATGCGACACGGTCCCAATCACCCCCAACTGGGCACCACTACTGATCATCGGGAAAGGAAACGTAGTATCGTTGAGAGTCTTCGTCGAACTCCCACTTGAGCTCATACGCGTCTCCTGGAGCGGAATCATCAGGCCCTGCATCTGGTGTAATAGTAATCTGTGAGCCACAGGGACTCAGCAATCTCGCACCCTCGCGATCAAGACTATTTAAGCTTATAGGCATGGTAAGGAAAAAATATGAGTGGAGCTACAGCAAGCGACTAGCAAGTATGGTGGCTAACTTATTCGCAAGGGAGAGCGAGAAGAGGAGGCAAAGCACGAGCGAGAAACTAGAGAGCAACCTGCGCAAACATTACTCCAACGCCGTGTCCACTTCCCGGACTCCGCCGAGAAGAGGCCATCACGGTAACACACTCAGTTGATTCATTTTAATTAAATTAAGGTTCAAGTTATCTAAAACCGGGCATTAACAAATTCCCATCTGCCCATAACCGCAGGCACGGCTTTCGAAAGTTCAATCCCTGCAGGGGAGTCCCAACTTAGCCCATGACAAGCTCTCACGGTCAACGAAGGAATAGACCTCCTCCCAAGACGTTCCGATCAGACTCGGTATCTCGGTAACTCAAGACACTTCGACAGGTTAAAACAAGACCAGCAACACCCCCGAATGTGCCGACAAATCCCGATAGGAGCTGCACATATCTCTTTCTCAGGGCACACTCAGATGAGACATCCTACGAGTAAAACCAACCCTCAAGTTACCCCGAGGTGGCCCCGCAGTCTACTCGGTCGGACCAACACTCAGAGGAGCACTGGCCCGGGGGGGTTTAAACAAGATGACCCGCGGGCTCCGGAAACCTGAGGGAAAAATAGGCTAGGTGGCAAATGGTAAGACCAAGGTTGGGCATTGCTGGAAAAGCTTTAATCAAGGCGGAATATCAAGGGGTTCCCATTATAACCCAACCACGTAAGGAACGCAGAATCCGGGAACATAACACCGATATGACGGAAACTAGGGCGGCAAGAGTGGAACAAAACACTAGGTGAGAGGCCGAGCCTTCCACACTTTACCAAGTATATAGATGCATTAAGATAACATAGCAATATAATGATATCCCAACAAGTAAATAAAAGATGTTCTAACAAGGAACGGCCTCCAATCTTCACCTGCAACTACCAACGCTATAAGAGGGGCTGAGCAAAGCGGTAACATAGCCAATCAACGGTTTGCTAGGACATGGTGGGTTAGAGGTTTGACATGGCAATTGGGAGGCTGACAAGCAAAAGGTAGGCAACGTAGCATTGGCATAGCAAAGAGCGAGCAAACTAGCATAGCAAAGATAGTAGTGATTTCGAGGGTATGATCATCTTGCCTGCACAGTTGTCAGAGTTGACTGGGTCCTCAAGAGCAAACTCAACGGGCTCCTCGTTAGCGAACTCGTCTCCCGGCTCTACCCAAACAAGACAAACAAGCAACAAGGACACAATCAACCACGTGCAAACTCAAACAACACGATGCAAAGATGATATGCTACGCGGGATGCGATGCGGGGTGCAAAATGCAAGATATGACAGGAAATGCATGAACCTGGCCTCAACTTGGAATTCCAAGGGTGCCACTGGAAAGATGAGATGAAATCTCTTGAAAACGATATAAAGAACGCCGGAATCGGAGTTACGGTTTGGAAATGGCAAGCGATTCAAAAATGACACCGGTCTGCGATTTACAGCAAGTAGGCATCTAAATGCAATGAGATGAACATGCTTAATAAAAGTCTAGCACTAAGCTACGGCCATATCATCCCTTAACAGGTTCAAACAAGCATGGCAAAACGCAAATGGTAAACAGATCTCAGACTTAGTGAAATTAACACTTGTCTGGAATTTCAGATCATATAGCCTCTTCGGAGCATCAAAACAACATGCTACAGGACCTGAACATGACAAAGAAAGACATGGCATGGAGCTACTCAACAAGCTTAACAAAAGTCCCTTAGTGACCTTGAGCCAAAAGGGATCACAAAATATACTGACAAGCACACGAACATAGCAAAAACATAATCAGTTTTCAGACCTAGTAAAAACTGGGACATGCTGAAACATAACTCACGAAGGCATGTTTACGAGCTCGATGCACTCACTACGGTGCAAGTCATGGCAAGACAAGCCTACATCCCTCAAGAAGGCACAAAATACAAGCTATACATGGCAAGAAAAATGGCATAGCATCCACGGATCAACTACAATAACATCGGCAAAATCGCAAACAAGTTGACGATCTGCCCAGATTCACAACGAAGCAAAAGTAGAGCTCGATTGACTCAAGCTAGGGTGCTCCATAATTGCAAACAAAGACATGGATGGATAGAGCATAACAAGATTAACAAAACTCCTTTACTGATCATCCTCAAAAGAGGCACGGATCACTAGGAAATAGCATGAACATATGGCATCATGAACTAAACAATCCCAGGACTTAGTGAAATCACTAAGTCCCTGAAAACAGAATTAGCAAGTGCAGCACTTTGCAAGCTTGCACAAATCACCACACACATCACAAAAATGCACGGGTTGCACCTCTGGAAAGATAACAAAATCCTTAACCAAACATATGTAGAACTCACGGGCATAGCATGCACACAATAATCATGGCAAAAATGACAAAAGTGCTAAACGGAGTAGCAGATCTGACAATTAACTCAAGTAGCCCTCTTCTAACAGCATTTCGGGCATCAAGATGAGCTCAAATGAAAATGATGCAATGGAATGAAATGATGTACTCATCGAGGCGAACATTTTGATATACCATATGTGCAAATCGGAGCTACGGATGCAGAGATATCACAGGTCAAAGATTGCATAAAAATTAACGGAGAGGCAAAAGTCAACCCTAGGGTTTTCAGATCTGAGATCCGGATCGGCACGGATTTCGGAGCACGCCGGAGTTACTGTAGCTGTTCGCCGGAATCGACGGGGAAGGAGGCCGGCGGCTTGCCGGAGCTGCGAGGGAGGCCCGGGGCGCGCGGGGAACGAGGCGGCGGCGGCGGTGGTCGACCGGGGCGGCGGCGGCCGCCAGGCAAGGCGCGGGACGACGTTGAGCTTCGGGGCGGCGGGCCCTTGCCGGCAGGAACAGCGGCGGCGTGGCGAGGTGGGCTCAGCCACCGGCCGCGGGGAGGACGACGCGGGCGTGGGCGGCGGCCTCTGGCCCGAGCGGCGGGGAGGAGGGCCGGAGAAGGGCCTCGGCGGGCCGTGGCGGCGGCGGGCGCCGGTTGCCACGTGGCAGCGCGGGAGAGGGCGGTGGGATCCGGACGTTGTCCGGCTCCGTCCGGACACGTCCGGCGGTGGCGGAGATCTGTTTTTTTTAGGGTTTCATGGGAGGAGAAGATTCGAAAACGGGGGGCGGTCTATTTATAGGCATAAGTGGAGCTAGGAGAGTCCAAATGAGGTGCGGTTTTCGGCCACGCGATCGTGATCGAACGATCTAGGTGATGGAGCAGAGTTTGGTGGGTTTTGGGCCAAATTTGAGGGGTGTTGGGCTGCAGCACACACGAGGCCTTTTCGGTCCCTCGGTTAACCGTTGGAGTATCAAACGAAGTCCGAATGATACGAAACTTGATAGTCGGTCTACCGGTAGTAAACCAAGGCCGCTTGGCAAGTCTCGGTCCAATCCGGAAATGTTTAATCCCCACACACGAAAGAAAGGTAGAAATGACCACCGGAGAAGAACGAAGCACCGGAATGCAAAACGGACAACGGGGAAAATGCTCGAATGCATGGGATGAACGCGTATGCAAATGCAATGCACATGATGACATGATATGAGATGCATGACAACGAAAACAACACACGGAGACAAAGACCCGAACCCGAGAAATAAATATAACTTAACGCCGGAAACGGAAAGGGTTGGAGTACAAATTGGGGAAGTTATATCCGGGGTGTTACAACACTCCACCACTACGAAAGGATCTCGTCCCGAGATCTAGGACTGAAAGAACGCCGGGTACTCAGAACGGAGGAGATCCTCGCGTTCCTAGGTAGCTTCACGTTCAGAATGGTGTGACCACTTGACTTTGAGAAATTTGATTGACTTGTTGCGAGTCTTGCGTTCAGTCTCTTCAAGAATAGCAACTGGGTGCTCACGATAAGAGAGATCTTCTTGGAGCTCAATGTCCTTGAAGTGGACGGTGCGGTCAGGAGTCTTGAAGCACTTTCGAAGCTGAGAGACATGGACACGTCATGAACATTTGCAAAGTTTGAAGGGAGCTCGAGTTGATAGGCGAGGTCGCCTCTCTTGCTAACAATCTTGAAAGGTCCCACGTATCTGGGGGCAAGCTTCCCTTTGATACCGAAGCGACGAGTACCTTTCATAGGAGAGACACGGAGGTAAACATGATCTCCGATCTCGAAAGCCAAATCACGGTGCTTACTATCATAGTAGCTCTTCTGGCGGGATTGGGCTGCTTTGAGGTTATCACGAATGACTTTTCACATTTCTTCTGCCTCTGTGATTAAGTCATTACCCAAAAGCTGACGTTCACCGGTTTCAGACCAGTTGAGAGGGGTATGGCACTTCCTGCCATACAGAATTTCAAAAGGGGCCTTGCCCGAACTTGCTTGAAAACTGTTGTTGTAGGAGAATTCAGCATAAGGAAGACAATCCTCCCACTTCATGCCGAAGGAGATCACGCAAGCCCTGAGCATATCTTCAAGAATCTGGTTGACACGCTCGACTTGACCGCTTGTTTGAGGATGGAAAGCAGTGCTGAAGCGAATGTTGGTGCCCATGGCCTTCTGAAAAGAATCCCAAAACTTGGAGGTAAAGATGCTGCCACGGTCTGAAGATATCACTTGAGGAATACCATGCAGAGAGACAATTCAAGAGGTATAGAGTTCCGCCAATTGAGCTCCAGTGATCGACTCTTTGATAGGCAGAAAATGAGCCACTTTGGTGAGCTTGTCGATGACAACGAATATAGCATCATTGCCACGCTTGGACTTTGGAAACCCAGTCACGAAGTCCATTTCAATGTGGTCAAACTTCCATTCTGGAATGGCAAGAGGTTGGAGGAGACCTGCTGGCCTTTGGTGTCCTGCCTTCACTCTTCTGCAGACATCACATTCATTCACGAATTGAGCGATCTCGCGCTTCATTCGAGTCCACCAATAAGCTTGCTTAAGGTCCTGATACATCTTCGTGCTCCCAGGGTGGATGGAGAGGAGAGAATTGTGAGCCTCGTTCATGATCACTTTACGGAGGTCACCTTTGGGTACAACAATACGATCTTCGAAGAAGAGAGTGTCCTTGTCATCAAGGCGGTAGCACTTGTACTTGGACTGACTCTTGGCAATCCCAATCTTCACCTTTTTCACCATAGCATCAAGAAGCTGGGCTTGGCGAATCTGGTCTTCTAAGGTAGGAGAGACTTGAAGGTTGGCGAGGAAACCTTGAGGAACAACTTGCAAATTAAGTTTGCGGAAAGCTTCACAAAGCTCGGGTTGATAAGGCTTGAGAATCAGACTGTTGCAGTAACCTTTCCTGCTCAAAGCGTCAGTAATCACATTGGCCTTGCTTGGAGTATACTCGATACTCGGATTATACTCTTGAATCATTTAGACCCATCAAGTTTGCCTGAGGTTGAGATTAGGCTGAGTGAAGATGTACTTGAGACTCTTGTGATCAGTGAAAATGTCCACTTTTCTTCCCTATAGAAGATGTCTCCAAGTCAAAAGAGCATGCACAACTGCCGCCAACTCGAGATCATGAGTGGGGTAGTTCTTCTCATTAGGCTTCAACTGGCGAGATGTATAAGCAACAACTTTCTTCTCTTGCATCAATACTGCGCCAAGACCTTGGAGAGAGGCATCACAAAAGACCTCGTACGACTTGGATTCATCAGGTGGAGTCAGAACTGGAGCAGTGATCAATTTCTCTTTCAAAGTGTTGAAAGCAATGTCACACTCCGGAGACCAAACGTACTTGACGTGCTTCTGAAGAAGATTTGAGAGAGGCTTCGCGATCTTGGAAAAGTTTTCAACGAATCTTCGGCAATAGCTTGCGAGACCGAGAAAACTGCGGAGTTGCTTCACGTTCTGAGGAGGTTCCCAATTCACAATTGCAGACACCTTCTCAGGATTCACGGCAATGCCCTTGGCAGAGATGATATGACCAAGATAAAGAACCTCATCGAGCCAAAATTCACACTTGGAGAACTTGGCGTAGAACTGATGTTCTCTGAGCTTATCAAGAACCAAACGCAAGTGCTTGGCATGATCTTCCTTGTTCTTCGAGAAAACCAGAATGTCGTCGAGATAGACCAAAACGAAGTCATTGGTGTAGGCGTTGAAGATGAAGTTCATCATGCGAGAGAACGTCGGAGGAGTGTTGGCGAGGCCAAAAGACATGACAGTGTATTCATATGAACCAAAGCTTGTTCTGAATGCTGTCTTGGGAATATCTTCTTCACGAATGCGAATCTGGTGATAACCCATACGGAGATCAAGCTTGGAGAATACTTGGGCACGTTTGAGTTGTTCGAACAGCTCATTGATGTTGGGAAGTGGGTATTTGTTCTTGATGGTCTTCTTGTTCACTGGACGGTAATCAACACAAAGTCGGTCCGTTCCATCCTTCTTCTTCACAAAAAGAACACCACAACCCCACGGAGAAGAACTAGGCCGGATGAGACCCATTTTCTCTTGCATATCGAGTTGCTTCTTCAGCTCCTTCAACTCTTCAGGTCCGAGCTTGTAAGGACGTTTGCACACAGGTTCCGTACCAGGCTCAAGATCAATAACGAATTCAACTGGCCGGTGCGGAGGCATTCCTGGGAGCTCTTCTGGAAATACGTCTTGATATTCGCAAACGACTGGAATTTGAGAGATAGCATCCAATTCACCCTTCTCATTGAGAGAAAACAGACGGATAGTATCATCACGAGCGGCAAAGACAATTACATCCTCAGACGAATGAGTCAATTGAATCTGCCTGGCTGCACAATCAAGCTGAGCCTTGTGCCTAGAAAGCCAATCCATCCTGAGAATAAGATCAATATCCGAGTTACCAAGAACCACCGGAGAAGAGAGAAACTTGTAATCGCCCAACGTGATAGAGACATCGGGAGCAACCAAACTAGAAGTCAAAAGCTTGCCGGGAGAAACAACTTGCATGACTTTGGGCATAATATCGGTATCAACATTGTGCTTCGATGCAAAAGGGCATGACAAAAAGGAATGCGATGCACCAGTGTCAAAAAGAACTTTTGCAGGAACATCGTTAACAGGAAGGTTACCCATTATCACATCTGATGAGTCCTCTGCCTGAGCTGCATTCATCAAATTGACCTTGGCATGCTTGGGGTTATGCTTGACCACAGCTGTACTTGTCGATCTGACAGGAGGAGGAGGAGGAAGACGCCTCTGGTTGAGACACTTGTTGGCATAGTTACCCTTCTGTTGGCACTTGTTGCACGTGACCTCTGAAAGCGGACGGTGATACGGAGCACTCGATCTTGGAGCTTGAGACGAAGTCTTGTTCTGAAAGCCAGGGTTGGGTGGGTGGGAAGAACCACTGCCACCTTTACTCTTCTGCTGATACGGCTGACGGAACGGAGGAGGAGGAAGCCAAAACTTCTGCTGCTTGGCCACTTGAGTAGAGGAAGAAGGAGTAACATCTCTGACTCGCTTCTTGGAAGCATCACACCTCAACTGAGCAGCCTCTTGCTTCAGTGCCATGTTGCAGAACTCATCGTATCTCAAGGGCTCGAAAAGGACAAGAGCGAGCTGAATATCTTCTCTGAGACCACCCCTGAACTGATATATCATGCTCTTCTCATCAGGCACGTCCTGCTTGGCAAAGCGGGCAAGCTTCTGGAACAACTTGTTGTAGTCATAGACAGACAAAGAGCCTTGCTTCAGATTGCGGAATTCCTCACGCTTGCTTTCAACCACGCTCTGCGGAATATGATGAGCTCGGAAATCTCGACGGAAATCATCCCAAGTGATAACACGTCCACCTCTGGAGTCCTTGTACTGCTGGAACCATTCTACAGCTTGATCTTTGAGTTGGAAGGAAGCAAACTTGACAAAGTCCTCAGGCCTGACGTTACTGCACTCGAAATGCTTACACAGATCCACAAGCCAATCGTCAGCATAGGTTGCCTCAACACAATTGCTGAAAATCTTTGGCCCGTTAGCAAGGAACTGGTTGAGTGTAGCAAAGTGACTCTGATTGCTGCCTTGATTCCCTTGACTGCCTTGATTGCGATCTTGAAGAATTTGCATGATCAGCTGTGTGTTTGCATTGGTTGCGGCCATCACAGCTTGCCATGCCTCCGGAGGAGGTGGAGGTGGTGGTGGATCAGGATTCAGAGTCGTGCGCGTTGGAGGAGCCATCCTGAAGAGGTTGACCACCATTAGCACATTGATAGATAAATATTGAAGCTGAATCCAACGGAATGAAAATTGCAACATATAGTCTTCACATCCGAACAAAATGAACGAATGCATTCCTCTTGAAATGGTCACATATCCATAAATTCAGAAACCACGTAGAATTAAGGTAGAGAAATAAATCAACAAGGTACGGATCAAGAACGAATAATCAGTAAGAAATCCCAATCTCAAACCAATATCCGTGGAAGAAAAACTAGAGCTACTAGAATTCCCACCTATGAAACTCCCGAACCTTTCTGGTTATGCAATCAGGTGTTGGGGATACAGGGGAAGCATAATATCTCACGCAAACTAGCAAATCCTACATCCAGCTGTATCCATCCTTCAACGTCAGGAAGCCTTACCAGAGCGATGAGGAGACTGGGAAGTAAAAAGAATTCCTAAACTCTTCGATATATAATTCAAGACTCAAAACATTTTTCTAGACACAACTCGGCCACTAAAACGATCAAGCAATGGGGCTCCTAAGGTCGGGGATGGCTCTGATTACCAACTTATAACACCCTCGATGCGACTATAGCTCCCACGTGTCGAGGCACGACTTAGAGACATAATCGCATTGAGGGCATATGTCGCAAGTTAGGCAATCTTCACAACATCCCATGTAATATGATGATAAAAGGGGAGATAACATAGTTGGCTTACACTCGCCACGTCAATCAAGTACATAAATAACATTACATCAACCAAACACTCATGGCCCGACTACGGCGCCAAAATAAAAGAGAACCCAACATGCGACACGGTCCCAATCACCCCCAACTGGGCACCACTACTGATCATCGGGAAAGGAAACGTAGTATCGTTGAGAGTCTTCGTCGAACTCCCACTTGAGCTCATACGCGTCTCCTGGAGCGGAATCATCAGGCCCTGCATCTGGTGTAATAGTAATCTGTGAGCCACAGGGACTCAGCAATCTCGCACCCTCGCGATCAAGACTATTTAAGCTTATAGGCATGGTAAGGAAAAAATATGAGTGGAGCTACAGCAAGCGACTAGCAAGTATGGTGGCTAACTTATTCGCAAGGGAGAGCGAGAAGAGGAGGCAAAGCACGAGCGAGAAACTAGAGAGCAACCTGCGCAAACATTACTCCAACGCCGTGTCCACTTCCCGGACTCCGCCGAGAAGAGGCCATCACGGTAACACACTCAGTTGATTCATTTTAATTAAATTAAGGTTCAAGTTATCTAAAACCGGGCATTAACAAATTCCCATCTGCCCATAACCGCAGGCACGGCTTTCGAAAGTTCAATCCCTGCAGGGGAGTCCCAACTTAGCCCATGACAAGCTCTCACGCTCAACGAAGGAATAGACCTCCTCCCAAGACGTTCTGATCAGACTCGGTATCTCGGTAACTCAAGACACTTCGACAGGTTAAAACAAGACCAGCAACACCGCCCGAATGTGCCGACAAATCCCGATAGGAGCTGCACATATCTCTTTCTCAGGGCACACTCAGATGAGACATCCTACGAGTAAAACCAACCCTCAAGTTGCCCCGAGGTGGCCCCGCAGTCTACTCGGTCGGACCAACACTTAGAGGAGCACTGGCCCGGGGGGGTTTAAATAAGATGACCCGCGGGCTCCGGAAACCCGAGGGAAAAAGAGGCTAGGTGGAAAATGGTAAGACCAAGGTTGGGCATTGCTGGAAAAGCTTTAATCAAGGCAAAATATCAAGGGGTTCCCATTATAACCCAACCGCGTAAGGAACGCAGAATCCGGGAACATAACACCGATATGATGGAAACTAGGGCGGCAAGAGTGGAACAAAACACTAGGTGAGAGGCCGAGCCTTCCACACTTTACCAAGTATATAGATGCATTAAGATAATATAGCAATATAATGATATCCCAACAAGTAAATAAAAGATGTTCCAACAAGGAACGGCCTCCAATCTTCACCTGCAACTAGCAACGCTATAAGAGGGGCTGAGCAAAGCGGTAACATAGCCAATCAACGGTTTGCTAGGACATGGTGGGTTAGAGGTTTGACATGGCAATTGGGAGGCGGACAAGCAAAAGGTAGGCATCGTAGCATTGGCATAGCAAAGAGCGAGCAAACTAGCATAGCAAAGATAGTAGTGATTTCGAGGGTATGATCATCTTGCCTGCACAGTTGTCAGAGTTGACTGGGTCCTCAAGAGCAAACTCAACGGGCTCCTCGTTAGCGAACTCGTCTCCCGGCTCTACCCAAACAAGACAAACAAGCAACAAGGACACAATCAACCACATGCAAACTCAAACAACACGATGCAAAGATGATATGCTATGCGGGATGCGATGCGGGGTGCAAAATGCAAGATATGACAGGAAATGCATGAACCTGGCCTCAACTTGGAATTCCAAGGGTGCCACTGGAAAGATGAGATGAAATCGCTTGAAAACGATGTAAAGAACGCCGGAATCGGAGTTACGGTTTGGAAATGGCAAGCGATTCAAAAATGACACCGGTCTGCGATTTATAGCAAGTAGGCATCTAAATGCAATGAGATGAACATGCTACAGCACCCAAACATGACAAAAAAATACATGGCAGGGATGCACACAAGATGCTTAACAAAAGTCTAGCACTGAGCTACGGCCAAATCATCCCTTAACAGGTTCAAACAAGCATGGCAAAACGCAAATGGTAAACAGATCTCAGACTTAGTGAAATTAACACTTGTCTGGAATTTCAGATCATATAGCCCTCTTCGGAGCATCAAAACAACATGCTACAGGACCTGAACATGACAAACAAAGACATGGCATGGAGCTACTCAACAAGCTTAACAAAAGTCCCTTAGTGACCTTGAGCCAAAAGGGATCACAAAATATACTAACAAGCACACGAACATAGCAAAAACATAATCAGTTTTCAGACTTTGTGAAAACTGGGACATGCTGAAACATAACTCACGAAGGCATGTTTACGAGCTCGATGCACTCACTACGGTGCAAGTCATGGCAAGACAAGCCTACATCCCTCAAGAAGGCACAAAATACAAGCTATACATGGCAAGAACAATGGCATAGCATGCACGGATCAACTACAATAACATCGGCAAAATCGCAAACAAGTTGACGATCTGCCCAGATTCACAACGAAGCAAAAGTAGAGCTCGATTGACTCAAGCTAGGGTGCTCCATAATTGCAAACAAATACATGGATGGATAGAGCATAACAAGATTAACAAAACTCCTTTAGTAATCATCCTCAAAGAGTTACGGATCACTAGGAAATAGCATGAACATATGGCATCATGAACTAAACAATCCCAGGACTTAGTGAAATCACTAAGTCCCTGAAAACAGAATTAGCAAGTGCACCACTTTGCAAGCTTGCACAAATCACCACACACATCACAAAAATGCACGGGTTGCACCTCTGGAAAGATAACAAAATCCTTAACCAAACATATGTAGAACTCACGGGCATAGCATGCACACAATAATCATGGCAAAAATGACAAAAGTGCTAAACGGAGTAGCAGATCTAACAATTAACTCAAGTAGCCCTCTTCTAACAGCATTTCGGGCATCAAGATGAGCTCAAATGAAAATGATGCAATGGAATGAAATGATGTACTCATCGAGGCGAACATTTTGATATACTATATGTCCAAATCGGAGCTACGGATGCGGAGATATCACAGGTCAAAGATTGCATAAAAATTAACGGAGAGGCAAAAGTCAACCCTAGGGTTTTCAGATCTGAGATCCGGATCGGCACGTATTTCGGAGCACGCCGGAGTTACTGTAGCTGTTCGCCGGAATCGACGGGGGAGCAGGCCGGCGGCTTGCCGGAGCTGCGAGGGAGGCCCGGGGCGCGCGGGGAACGAGGCGGCGGCGGCGGTGGTCGACCGGGGCGGCGGCGGCCGCCAGGCGAGGCGCGGGACGGCACTGAGCTTCGGGGCGGCGGGCCCTCGCCGGCAGGAACAGCGGCGACGCGGCGAGGTGGGCTCGGCCACCGGCCGTGGGGAGGACGACACGGGCGCGGGCGGCGGCCTCTGGCCCGAGCGGCGGGGAGGAGGGCCGGAGAAGGGCCTCGGCGGGCCGTGGCGGCGGCGGGCGCCGGTTGCCACGTGGCAGCGCGGGAGAGGGCGGCGGGATCCGGACGTTGTCCGGCTCCGTCCGGACACGTCGGGCGGCGGCGGAGATCTGTTTTTTTTTAGGGTTTCGTGGGAGGAGAAGATCCGAAAACGGGGGGGTCTATTTATAGGCATAAGTGGAGCTAGGAGAGTCCAAATGAGGTGCGGTTTTCGGCCACGCGATCGTGATCGAACGATCTAGATGATGGAGCAGAGTTTGGTGGGTTTTGGGCCAAATTGGAGGGGTGTTGGGCTGCAACACACACGAGGCCTTTTCGGTCCCTCGGTTAACCGTTGGAGTATCAAACGAAGTCCGAATGATACGAAACTTGACAGGCGGTCTACCAGTAGTAAACCAAGGATGCTTGGCAAGTCTCGGTCCAATCCGGAAATGTTTAATCCCCACACATGAAAGAAAGGTAGAAATGACCACCGGAGGAGAACGAAGCGCCGGAATGCAAAACGGACAACGGGGAAAATGCTCGAATGCATGAGATGAACGCGTATGCAAATGCAATGCACATGATGACATGATATGAGATGCATGACAACGAAAACAACACACGGAGACAAAGACCTGAACCTGAGAAATAAATATAACTTAACACCGGAAACGGCAAGGGTTGGAGTACAAATTGGGAAAGTTATATCCGGGGTGTTACAACTAAATTGTGGTACTTCATTCTTTTTGGAAATCAACTATACCGACTAGAACTAGAAGTAGATGCATGTATTAACTAAAGAAAAGTCACTCCAGAAATTGGACAACATGGGGAAGTTAGCAAGTCACCGACTCCAAAAAGCATAAAAAATAATTCAATATTTAGGCCACTACTTAATTTGGAAGACCTATTTCTTTACACAAGATAGATCTGTAGGATATCATAGTCTATTCTGCTAGCTATAAACTGTAAGGGATTGACATAGCTTACTATTATTGCTGAACTAAATTAGCGAGTATATGTTGCTTTTGATTGGGGAAGTGAAAAGGAAACTCTTTGATGTTGGACCTATCCTTGTGGTAGTGAAAGCATTTTTAATTTACTTACGAGCGGTGTTCGGATATTATTTGATGATAGAACTTGGAGAGTTCCTAATAGGATCGAAGCACAATTTTTCATTTTCTTTGTTGGGCAACCATGAAAAAGTTGGGAGTGCAGTAATCATGCTAAATCTATGCATGTGTGTTACCTTATGCATAAAGTTTACAACGTACACGCACCATTAGGTTTGGTGTTGTTTGTGTCCTTCACCGAATATAAACTCTTTTGGAGCTTGCCAGGACACACATTTCTTACATAAAATGGTTTTAGCTCGGGTGTGTGAATTTGTAGTAGCTCCAACCAATGGGTTTCTTTCCTTAGCCTTAAGCCACCGTGATTTCATAAGTAATATAATTCTTTTTGTTGGGTTCATTTGAACCCAATGGCAATGAGCTGGCTCCACCCTTGGTTGTATATCTTAGCAAGCACACAAGTGTCCCTTACAATCACTACATTTATGAGTTGATCCGAATTCACAAAGGTGACTCTCCCATTTTAAGAATTGATATAGAGATAATCATGCTTTATGAGAGCACTCAAGAAGTTTCTTTTGAAGATTTACAAATGAAGGTTACACCGATGCATCATTCAAGACTAGAATAAATAACAAAGGCATTTGTTCAAAATTCTCCAAGTACTCCTCCCTATCCCTCCCTATCCAACCACAGTTCTTCCACCTGAACGTAGTAGCTGTAGGAGGGGTGGCAGTATGACATCGAGTGAGAGTGAGGCTTCTTGACCATCATCTATGTCCCTTGTCGACAACGACCCGTAGCAACGCGCGGGCACATTTACTAGTTTAGTATAAAATGTTAAATTATAATTTTAGTGATTTTCTACAGTAGAGAATGATAAGGTTTTGCATTGATTTATACTAACTTATCTCACGAGTTCTTGTTGAGTTTTATGTGGATGAAGTTTTTAAGATTTAGGGAAACCGTGATATAAAAGGAATTAACGAGACACAAAAGCTCAAGCTTGGGGATGCCCAAGGCATCCCAAGATAATATTTCAAGAAGTCTCAAGCATCTAAGCTTGGGGATGCCCCGGTAGGCATCCCACCTTTCTCCATCGAGAACTATCGGTTAGTATCGGTTGAGCCTAAGTTTTTGCTTCTTCACATGAGTTGTCCTATTCTTGGAATGTCATTTTTTTGTTTTGCTTGCTGTTTTAATAAAATACTTAGATCTGAATTTTTTTTAAATAAGAGAGAGTCCTCAATTAGCTACCCATTCACTTAACTACTCGCTTGATCTTCACTTATATCTTTTTGGAGTAGTTTGTCATATGCTCGTGTTCTTCACTTAAATTTGTTTGAGCTTATAAAAAGCAACTTATGAAATTAGTAGCAAAGTGATAGATATTCTAGAGGGATATAATAAAAACTTTCATGAAGATCATTGGGAAAAATAAACTTGATTCTTTGTAATTGTTTTGAGATATGATGATAGTGATATGTGAGTCGTGTTGGTGAGTAATTATGCTTTAGTAAGAACATTGGTGCTAAGGTTTGTGATTCCCTATGCAAGCATGAAAGTCAATAGTTATGCAATGAAATTACATCCTGCTTGTGGTGCATTATTCAATGTTAGTTATGCTCAATGCAGGTTTATGTGATTTTTTGTTTCTTGGTTGGTTGCTTCTCAATCTATTTGCTAGCCTTCACTTGTACTAAGTATGATTACTACTTGTGCATCCAAAATTATTAAACCCATTTTTGCCACATGAGTCCACTATACCTACCTATATGCGGTATTTCAGTTCCGTTCTAAGCAAATTTGTATGTGCCATCTCTAATCTTCAAAATAAATTTCCTTTTTGTGTGCTCGTACCGCTCATGAAATGGTAGGGGGTGGCTGATATTTTTCCATGCTAGATGTGTTATTCTCAAGATGAGTGTTTATTCACTTGTCATTGCACGAGAGTACGACAAAGGTATTAGGGATGCCCAGTCCCGGGATGAAAAGAAAATTACTTTATGTTGTCAAATAATAAATTCCTTGGAAAGTGTTAGTATGGACGGTACCCGTGGATTCCTCTAGCCGTGGAATGTGAAAGAATGGTGGACAAGGAATAAACTTTATTTTCTGTTTGGGAACTGTCTATGATATATCTAGCATGGAAAGTATTGGGAACTACTCGATCATTTTCATTGATAGGAAAAGCATGCCACCCAAAATGTTTTATCTCTCATTTTTTTTCTTTGAGCTCTGGCACCTCTACAAATCCCTACTTCCCTTTGTGAAGGGCCTTTCTATTTACTTGATGCAATTTTTATTTTTATTTGAGTCTCCATCTTCTCTCATAAAACACCAACTAAGGGGCACTATGATCATACTTGAGCATTGGATGTAGCTAATATGCGAGTGTGTTTCATGAATGGATCAATGATTAAGCATGATGGGCTAGGGATAACTTTCTTTAGTATTGATATTTTGTAAGACATGATTTCTTGTTGATATGCTTGAGTATTCAAATCTTCATGTCAAAACTATACTATTGCTTTGAACCATATAAAAGTCCAAATGTCCATGCTACAAAAGAAAAGAATATGTGATGAACATGTTAGGCAGCATTCCATATCAAAAATTCTGTTTTTATCATTTACCTACTCGAGGACAAGCAGGAATTAAGCTTGGGGAGGTTGATACGTCTCCAATGTATCTATAATTTTGTATTGTTCCATGTTGTTATATTGTCATTCTTGGATGTTTTACAATCATTTTATAGCAACTTTATATCACTTTTGGGAGTAACCTATTGACATCGTGCCCAGTGCCAGTTGTTGCTTTTTGCTTGTTTTTTACATCGCAGAAAATCAATACCAAACGGAGTCCAAATGCGGTGAAACTTTTTGGAGATTTTTTTGGACTAGAAGACATCCAGTAGGCCAAAGAAGTACAAGAGGGGTGCCCGAGGGGGCACAACCCACCTGGGTGCGCCTGGAGGCCCAGGCGCGCCCTGGTGGGCTGTGCCCAACTCGGTGGTCTCCCGCACCACCTCTTCGCCCTATAAATTCCCAAATATTCCAAAACCTCCGAAGGAAACCCTAGATCATAAGTTCCGCCACCCCAAGCCTCTAT